>NW_007726181.1:934235-959035 GCF_000696425.1 Galeopterus variegatus | reverse complement strand
GGCGGGCGGGGCGGAGTCACGCGGCGGGAAGCGCCGCCCACACCCACACCCGCGCCCCGCCAGGCCGGCGGCAGGGGCGCCCTCTGCAGGAGGAGGAGGGGCGGGGAAGCCGAGGGCGGCCGGGAGCGCGGCAGCTCAGAGCGGGGCGCCGGGCCGGGGTCGCCCCTCGGTCACTGACTGTAACGCGAGCGATACGAACACCAGCAGCCTCGCGGCATCGCTGAGAAGCCTCGGACAGCGCCAAGCAAGCCGGGCGCCTGCCGTGGCTCGGGGCCCTTCCCACGCCAGCGGGCGGAGCGCCCGGGACAGCGGCCCTCCCTCCGCGCGCCTCTGCCCCTCACCCGCCCCTCTGCTTTCAGACGAGCTCACCCAGCCCCGGCACCTCCTGCCCGCCGCGGCTGTGGGGCGTCTCTGCCCCAGTCTCTGCTCTCCTCCCCCGGGAGCCGGCGTGAGCGCCGCAGCCCAGACGGCACAGGGACGCCCCGCCCCGTGCCCCGTCCACCGAGCTTCTGGGCCCTGCCCAGCCGTCTCAGCACCCCGCGCAGTGGAACACCCCAAACGTGGGCCCAGCTCAAGCTCCAGGGCTCTTTCACTCGAAGGGCTCTGGCTTGGGCCACCTGTACGTGTGCAGGTGGGTTTCCACACCGAAAACTCTTGGCTCTTCACACAGCTCTGTTGTTTTCCACGTGGGCAATCTGGTTGTGTTCTTTTTATTCTTTTCGAATAGATAATAATTGGACATAGTACAAGATTTAATAGATGCAAGAGTTTACCGTGAAAAGCATCCTCCTCCCCACCCCGCCGCCCCTGTTTTCTAAGCACTCACCCACCCCCTACCCCACCCTCCAGCAACTACTGTTAGCAATTTTGCATGGATCTTTCCAGGGATGTTGTAGGTACATTCAAACGAGTGTGTATTCTTTTTTACACAATTAGTAGTGTATATATTCTATTCTGCACCTTGATTTTTTCCCACTAATAATGTATCTTAGTGATCCTTCCATGTTCAATATAAAAAGAGCTGCCTCATTTTTTTTTTTTTTTTTTTTTTTTTTTTTTTTTTTTTTTTTTTTTTTTTTTTTTTTTTTTTTTTTTTTTTTTTTTTTTTTTTTTTTTTTTTTTTTTCTTAGCTGCAAAGTGTTCCACTGTAGGGCTGCAAATCTAGGTCCTTTCTTCCTGTCAGCTGAGAGTTTTGGAAGAAGGCAAGCTCTGGATAGTCTGCGTCTGTGTAATCATTTGGGGTGGGCTTTTCTGAGGACTGGGGGTGAGGGGTAGGCAGACGATATTGAGGGGCTCTATTTGAACTTGGCCCTCTGCCTCTCCTGTGCTTCTGTAGCCTCCTGCAGACATGGCAAACTGAAGTGTAAGATTTGGGGCGTGTGCTTCCTAGCCCCAAAACACTTTAGCTTGACCCACTTTTGTTCCTTGAGGCTTCCTCTGCTGTCAGCAGGCTTCAAGCTTGGGGGAGGGTGGTGGTGAAAGGCTGTTATAATATAATCTGAACCGAGCTGAAGAGTCCTAAAACCCCACCTCCTTCAGGAAGCCTTCTTGAACTGATCTGAGGAATAAACTGAAATTCTCACAGCCTCTGACCCTAATCTGCAGTCCAGGCTGGAAGCCAAACCCAGCCCCACCGTTGGGCACCAACACATCCCAGCCCTTGCTAAGAATGAAATTAATTATTTATTCCTGTGGCTTAGAAATGTGTGTTTTCTTGTCTACATAAGTGTGTATTTTCATGCATCTGTTTCCTTTCATTCTCGTCACACATAGTTACTGACAGTCCACTGTGCACCAGTTGTCATTCCAGGCAATGGGGTGCAGCAGTGGCAGAACTCCCCAAATCTTTTTAAGAAGCTCACACACAAAACCAGACACGAGCAATAATGAAAACGTGTAGTACATGTGATGGGATGAGTGCTCTGGCGAGAAAGCAAGCAGGGCAGGGGGCCTGGGAGAAACGGGATGCCCCGGCAAGACCTCACTGGGAAGATAGCAGCTGAGCAAAGACCTGGAGGAGGAGGCGGGGGTCCTGTGGCTGTCTGGGCAGGAGCACTCCTGGCAGGGGGATCAGACAGCACAATGGCCCAGGATGGAGAGCCCACCTGCTGTTCAAGCGAGACAGGAGTCCAAGGAATGCGGGAGAGTAGTCTGGTGGGGTGTGGGGAGGCCGGGAGGGTGCAGGGGTGTAGCAGATCTTGTAAGAGATTCTCAAGTGGGATTTCCACATCCTCCAGGCAGTGTTTGGAAATGTGTAGGGATATTTTATTTGTCATAATGGCTGGTGGAGTTGGGGGGTGGGGGGAGATCATTACCCTACTGGCATTTAGTGGGCAAGGGCCTTGTCAAACATCCTGTAGTGCATAGTATAATCCACACAATGAAAAATTTTCCTGCCAAAAATACCAATAATTCTTGTTGAGGATCTTGCAGTCCATTATGGAGTGTTTGGCTTTTACCTTAAGCATTGCATGGTTTTGAGCAGAGGATGCTTAAAAGGAACTTTGGATGCTGGATTGAGTTTGGGTTGAGAATAGACCAAAGGGGGAAGAAAGACAGAAGCAGGGAGTTCAGGTAGGATGTCGTTACAAAGTCCAGGTGAGAGGTGGTAGTAGCCTGGAGAGGGTAGTGGCCGGGGAGGTGGCACTAAGTGGTCAAGCCAATGGCACTGCTTGGAGAGCTGATGCGGCTGCGAGAGAGAGGCAGGAGTCTGCGAGAGAGAGGATGAGCCCAAGGTTTGGAGAGAAAGTCGTTAGGAGGGTGAGATGGGGAAGTCTGGGGAGTGGTGAGGGGTTGAGTTCTAGACAGATTAGGTTTGGGACAACTACTAGACGCTCCAGTGGAGATGTTCAGTAGGCGTTTGGAATGGGCTGGAAATATACATTTGAGACAACTTTCAAAGCCTTGAGACTGGAAGACACCACTAAGGAGTGAGTAAAGAAGACAAAAGAAGATGGGGCAGAGCCCTGGGGCACACAGTGCTGGCAGGTGGGGAAGGGACCTGAGAAGGAGCAGCCAAAGAGGAAAGAGGAAAACCAGGGGAACCACCTGCTGTTCTAGCAGAAGGGTTTCAGCAAGGAGGGCGGGAGCCACAGGGCCACATGCTGAGTGTGGAGCAGGACATGAGCGCTGTCCATTCACTTTAGCAAAATTTAGGTCATTGGTGGTCTTGAAAAGTGTGATTTTGATAGAGCAGTGGGGCAGGAGCTTGATTAGTGTGGGTTTATGAGAGAAGGGAAAAGAGACTTGAGACCAATCAAATGTAAAGTGCAGACCTCGACTGGGTCCTGACTCAACCGAAGCAACTGGAAAAACATTTTTAAGGCAATTGTCGACATGTGAACACAAATGAGGTGTTAGCTGATATTAGAGAATTATTATTAATTGAATTAGGTGTGATAATGATAGTTATTATGTCTTTTAAAAGTTGTTACCTATTAGAGATACATTCTGGGCAAAGTGTTATTTCTGAGGTTTCCTTTAAAAAGCTTCAGCAAAAAAGTTGGGAGGTAGAAAATTGGCAAAATGTGTGTTTGAAATTTCCCTAAGTAAATAGTGTAAATGATGAGAGGATGGGAGGAATTGCAGAAAGGGAGCGTAGAGAACGCTGATGAACTTGGCTATAAAGAGGAGGGAAGAGGTGGAGGATGGCTGGAGAGGAAGCGGTTCTTTAAGACAGGAGAAACAGCAGCATGCCCGGTTTAGCAGACGTCAGCTACGCTTATTGACTGTCTGCCACAGGAAAGGCCCCGTCCTAAAAGATGATGTCACTTTCGGGGGAAGTGACACTTCCGTGAAAGCTGGTATTCACTGTGCACTTACTGTGGGCTAGGCCCTGTGTTAAGTGCTTTACACACTGTCTCTCAGTGTGTCCCAGTAACACTTCATGAGTGAGGCTCCATTCTATGTTCCAAGCCCCATGAGGTGGCTTGTCCTGATGCACACCTGGGCCATGTGATTCTGGCAGTCGGTGCTCTTAGCCTCTACTCTCCGCTGCCTTCCTGCAGATGGCTGCAGTGACATGCAACCAAGTTCCCAAGAGGAGTTTTTTCAAAATGCACTTGCTACGGTCTTGGCCCTGGAGACACTCATGCATTCAGTGGGGGGCTGAGGAAGGAGGGCAGCCAAGTGTGCTTGAAATGAAGCTCTCAGGGGTTCTGACGCAGGTTCTGCTTAAAAACTGTGGGAACAGATGAGCCTGAAGATGCTCATCTGTCAACACACACACAAACGTCAGGGCCAGGGCCATACGTGGTAGGCTGGCTGGGGCTGGGGAGATGAGAAGAGGATGTGCTGTGCTGTATGGGAGCAGGGAAAGTGGAGAGAGGGGAGCTGAGCGGGTGGTTGTTCAGGGGTAGAAAATCTTATTTAGGTTCCTAGGGGCAAGAGTCATAGGTATACATTCATCTAACAAGTACCTGTTGAGCACCGACTGCATGTCAGGCTCTGCTGTAGGTGCTGGGGATTCACAGTGAACAGGTCAGACAAAGACCCTGCCACCATGGCGCTCACATTCGAGAGGAGAATACAGATGTCAAACGAGTAAATTCACACATGGTTAATACGGATTCATAAGGACTAAAAAACAAATAAAGGGGTGACTGGGAAGAGGGTGGTTTTGATAGGCAAGACCTCACTTAAGAGGTGACATTTGAGCAGAAAGATTAAATAAAACAGAGCCATGTGAAGTCCTGAGCAGAAAAATTTCAGTGTGAAGGCCCTGGAGCTGGCAGAAAGGCATGTGTTCAAAAAACAGAAGCAGGGAAGAATAGCCAAAGGGGAGGGGGGTCGAATGGCCTTCTGGAGGCATCTGTAGGGTGGCAGGTTACTGACAAGTCGACGGGGTGGAGACTTTGGGCAGGGCGGTGGCGTGATCCACTGCTACAGAAACAGAGTCTGGGGGCTCACGGGGCAGAAACGGGAGAGCAGTTCAGCAGAGAGAGCCCTGGAGTGCGATCCACAATCGTTCGATATTTGCACATTTGATCAACCTTTCTTTCAACACCCGTGTTGATCATTTCTGCTATGTGCCAGGCATTTGTGTACATTTATCATCTCACTTGTCCACACGGTCCTGTTGGGAAGGTATTATGATCCCCACTTCACGGAGGTAGTTACTGAGGCTCAGAGAGGTTGAGGTGACCCACCCAAGGTCACACAGATAAAGTGGCGACTTCAGCATTCACATGCCAGCTTTAGCCTCTTGCACCCTAAAGTAACTCTCCCCACTCTAGAGGGAGTTCGCTGTGGTGTGGGAAGCGCTTCACCCAGGCAAAGCCTGATCTGGGACACAGACCGATGTTCAGGGACAAAGAGGCTGGTGGCACCATGCCCATGTGACAGTTGTTCATGCTGGTGCAGCTCTGAACTTGGCCCTTGGCCCAGTCATCTCTGTCATGCCAGGCAGGACTGGGATAGAAGACTGGCAGAATACCACCCACATGTGGCCACAGAGTGGATGGTTGGCAGGTTCCCATGGGACATCACATCCTTCCATGGCCCACATGGTCAGGAGGGTTCTCACATGGGACATGACTTCCTTGGCCTCAGCTTGGTGTGTTTGTGTGTGTGCACAGGCAGGGTCACATGTGAAAATATGTATATATGTGTTTACGCATCTAAGAATGAGTGTGTGTGCAGGCACGCCTGTGCGTGTGCAGGATTGCGTGCGCGTAGTTTTGGGGAGTTTATATCGAGTGCAAGACCGAGAGCTTATGTAGGACCTCTGTGCATTTTTCCGAGAGCTCTGAATGTGTGCGTGGAGTAAGGTATGCATGTTAGGGGATGCGTGTGTGCACTAAGGAGTATGTGTTTATGTCTGTGTGTGTGAATCTCTGCACACCAAGCAGGTATATATAATAAGTATTCTGAGTGCTGGAGTTTAGCTGATCCACCACAAGCAAACGGGTTTTGGGGGGTTGTGAATTGGGTGGATGCCATGAGCAGAGTCGGTGCCAGGTCAGTTGAGGCTATCAGGTTGGGGATTAGCTCGATGAGGTTTTATATTTCTGTCTAACTTCAAGAGTCTGACTGTGCCGTGGAGGGCAAGATCAAGGCTCTTGCATTCACAATCCAGAGGCCACCTTCCCTGCAGATGCCTGGGGTCCAGGGCTATGGTGAGAGTGGGTGCCAGAGGCACTGAGCAGCAGTGAGGGGGCGTGGGGCCAGGCTCTGGCTCTGTGACCTCAGATCATTGGACCTCTCTCTGCCTTAGTTTCCTCATCAGTCAAATGGCATTATTAATAACAATATAATATAATAATTATGTTAATTATTATGATGATGACGTTGTTATCCACAGGAGTGTTCTCTGGGCACTCGGAAGAGCCCGTACATCAGAAGCGCTGCACAGGTGCAATTACTACTGTTGGTCGGGACTTACCTTCACCACTCCTGGCAGAACAGTGCGTGCCCACGACTGACTGAGGGGGACTGGTCACACAGCGGAGGCCTGCTCTCTGGCATTGTGCCATAGGACTTGGTGCGAAGCAGCTTCTGAGGCTGGCACAGGCCTCATGGCCTTGATCCGCCCTCAAGGCTGGCTTTGCCCAGCAGCCAGGCACCCATCTGCCAGGGAATGAAGAGATCTCCTGTGAGGGAGGCTGGCCGGGTGCAGCTGCGGACTGGCTTGTAACTCATGCTGTGCCGCCCAACCTGGCGCCGGGAGCCCTCCTGGCTCCTGCAAAGTGTGCTGGAGTTCAAACAACTGGGCTTCAAGTTGGGGAACTGGCTCTGGGGCTGCTGGCAGTGCCCCTGCTGGACAGGAAGGAGAGGGGGCTGAGACAGCTCAGGGGCTGCTCTGGGGCTGGGCCTGGTGGTGAGCGTGGCAGGAGACCCAGTGTGGCTGGGTCTTCCTGGCCCACTCAAGTTAGACTGTTTCCTGTTCAGAGTTAAGCTCCCTCAAGACTGCCAGGTTGGTGTCACGGCTATGCGATATTAAGCAAGTATCTTCGTCTCTCTGAGCCTCCTCATCTGGAAAATGAGGATTAAAATGTGGCGCCGTGTAGAAAGTGCCTGCACACTGCCTTGAGCGTGTGCAGATAACGATGTCTCTGTGGCATGTTTCCATGCGTGCGTATGTTTCATGTACATGCATCTCAACGTTCCATTTCTCTCCAGCACCCTCAGAAGTGGGGACCTAACTCACGTATTCAGTCGACAGACAGTATCTATATTTGCCACATGCCAGGCTATGTTCTGTACTGAATGTAGAGGTAAATTGGGCACAGGTGTGGCTCTGGAAAATTCCTTCTAGAACAGGGAGAGATGACATGTATATAAACATCAGTGATACAACCTGGAAAAATGACGTTGCTGCCTGCTGGTATCTCAGGGAAGCTGATGAGCTCAGGTGACACCTCCAGCCCAGGCAGGGGCAGAGGCCAGCAGGGTTGGGGGTTGGCACAAGACCAAACCAGAGAAGGCTTTGCAGGAGAAATGTCTGTGGCTCTGGGCCCTGAAGTGTGGACAGATCTTGATATCTGGATTTCGGGGGAGTCTGGGATCTCTGGCTGAGGCTTCCAGCACCTTTTGTCTGTTTCCTAATTGTGAAATGAGGATATGGATGCGGGCTCTGCCCTGCGTGCAGCATCACAGTGAGGCTTTTGTGTGTGCATGCCCAAGGTTGAGGGACCATTAAGGGCACAGTAACTGGGCCAGGCACTTTCTAAGCACTTTAGATATATTAGCACATGTAATCATCACAATCACCCTTTGATGTAGATGCTATTAGAATCCTATTTTACATGTGAGGAAAGTGAGGCTCAGGCAAGCCAAGCTATTAACTAGAAAGTGGAAAAGGAGAACTTTGAACTCTGGGTGGCTATGCCTTGTATTGGTGCATGGCCAGGCACAGACATTCCTTTCATGCCTGCTGCGTGCCAGGCATTGTGTTAAGCACAACATGAGTTATGTGGTTTGACCTAGCCAACAGGCTGATGAAGTCATTTCTTTGATGACCTTCCCATTATGGTTGAGGAGACTGAGGCTGAAGAAAGTCAGAGTCCACAGCCATCCTGGTGGGAAGGAGAGGTCTTCCCAGATCATGATCCTGCCGGCTTTCCCTGCAACTGTGCTGTCTCCTGTGGCTTGAGGAGGGGCTTCAGTGCAGTTCCTTTGCCAGAGTGCTCATGACCCCTTGCAGCTCCATGTGGGAGTGCTCCTAGGACCAGAGGTCGACAACTATGGTATGCTACGAGAGCTTGTGACAACCCAGCCCCAAACTTGGTGTCTGAAAACCACCCCAAAACTCAAAATAACAAGCCTCTGTTTTGCTCAGAAATCTGCAAGTTGGACAGGGACAGCTCCTTCTGCTCCACATGGCATCGGTTAGAGAGGCTTGGCTAAGGCTGGAAGATGGGCATCGAATGGCCGGTGAGTTGTGCTGGTTGCTGGTGCTTTCCACACGGCCTCTCCATGGAGTAGTTTGGGCTTCCTCCCAGCGTGGTGGCTGATTTCTTTTTATTACCAGGAACAGAAAGTAAGAGGAGGAAAACCAGGCCAGACACTTCTTTGGAAGTCAAGGGAGGAAGGTGTTTCAAGAAGCAGGTTTTGGCCAACGAATACTGCAGAAAAGTCAATTAGGAACTGAGAGGTTCCGCTTGGATTTGGCACCAGGAGATCACTTGGCATCAGAACTTCCTAGGGAAAGTTCTGCTAGGGCTCTGGAGTAAGAGCCTAGATAACAGCAAGTTGGCAGGAGATCAAGTTGAGAGGAAGGAGAGAAGGCTGCAGAAGGAAGGAGAGAGTTGTAACCAGGAAGAAGCGTTGTAAAGGAAAACAGTGTTTATAAAGTGAGAGATTTGAGCATGTTTATATGCTGAAGGGAAAGGACCTATGAAAATAATGATACTGAAGACCAGAAGGCAGGGGACGGATGAAGACTGGATAGGACTTGGAGCAGAGGCAAACACCTCCTCCTTGAGATCAAGGGAGAGAGGTCGGGGCGGGGTGGGCAAGAGCCAGACAACAGCTGCCATTTATTTATTAAGCCAAGCTCTGTTGCAGCTGCTTTGCATATTTTAACTCATTTCATCCTCATACAACCAAACCCTCTTAATTTTTATTATTAACCCCATTTTACAGATGAGGAAACTGAGGCAAATTCCGTACAGAGGAGTTAGGATTTACTCGGGAAGGCTTCATGCCTGCAGAGAGGAGAGGAGGGCTGAGAAGGGCAGTCACCGGGAGGGTGGCAAGCAGTGCCTCTGAGCCCGGTGCCACTGCGTGAGGTGGAGCCAGCTTCAGTGGCTGCACAGGAGGGCTTGGGGTTAGAGGAAAACAGTTTCCCAACTGTTTTTTGAAAAAAGAAACTTATTTTTTAAAAACTTAAACCTAAAGGGCCTCTCTAATACAAAAACCAGACCGAATTGCACTTCACTGATTGAGTGGAGGCCCCGAGCTCTGCCTTCTGCACGCTCCTCTGACCTCAGTTGGCCTTGGGAGCAGCCAGTGGGGCGCTGGGGCTCTTTGGAGCACAGAGAACAACACTGGGTGACAGCGAGACCAAACTCCCACTCCTCGAACGAACATCTGAAGAGCCTGTGTCATGTTTTCAGGAAAAATCTCACTGGAAAGGAGGGTCAGGTCACTCTTTCCCAAGGACCCCGTTGTCCTCTCTTCCTCGATGGCGGGGGCATGGACTAGAAGAACCTCAAAGCTCCCCTGAAGGAAAGTGAGCAGAGAACCAAAGAGACGCGAGCCCTGGGAGTGGGAGGCCGCTGTGGACACCGCAGCCTTGGCGGGTTGAGTCTTGTTCGGCCCGTGTTTTCCGTAGCCTTTTGCCCTGGCTGCTGGAACAGCTGTATCTCTTGCTTTATTAAACTCTTTCCAAAGCTTTCTGTGGAAGATTGTGCAGTGACAGGTTGCATCAATGAGTGTGGAAACCTACCCTCCTCCACAGCCCCCAGGCCCAGGGAGGAGGGAGTCAAGGTGGCATCCGGGTAGGGCTGTGTTTGCAGTGGGGCTGTGGTGGCAGAGACTAGTGACATCAATCATAATTGTTGTAAGATTTTGCATCTGTGTGGGGCTTATGTTTCTCCTGAGGTCGTTTCACATTCAAAGTCTCACTGAATGCCCACGACTGAGTAAGATGAACAGGGCAGGTGCCTCAGTGACCATGACCCGACCCTCCCAAGGGCTAGCAGAAGGGCGGGGCTGGGGCTGTTCCTGCCCCACTTCCCAGGGACGCTCAGCCCTCAGGCCCGGGTTCCAAGTCTCCCCCATTCAACCAGCTCCACTTTCAGTTTTCTCACTGTCCCAGTTACTGGCCCCCTGGACTCCTTTGGCTCAGTGATGAGCCATCTGGTTTCTGAAAGTGCAATCTAGCAGTTGAAAGGAAGGAAAAATACAGTGTCTTTTTCCACAGCTTGGAAGGGGGTTAATAATTAGATGATCTGGGGCAACATGGAGGGGAGCTGGAAAAGAAATTATTCTAAAGCCTCTTGATGAAGAAGCAAGAAATGAGAAGGGGGAGAGAAAGGTTTTGGTCTTTTTTTTTTTTGTCTTTTTTTCGTGTCCGGCAACGGATCGCAACCCTCAGTGTTGCGCCCGTACCGGACCGAGACCGGCAACGGGATCGCAACCCTCAGCGCTGCACCCGCACCTCGCTCAGCCAGTGAGCGGGAACCGGTCTCTATGTGGGATCCGAACCCTCGGCGGGAGCGCCGCCGCACTCCCAAGCGGTGCACTGTAGCAGTGCGCCACCGGGCCAGCCCAGGTCTTTTTTTTTTTTTCCTTTTTTGTCTTTTTTGTGACCGGCAACGGGATCGCAACCCTTGGTGTCGCGTCCGCACCGCGCTCAACCAGTGAGTGGACCGGTCTCTATATGGGATCCAAACCCTTGGCGGGAGTGCCGCTGCGCTCCCAAGCGCCGCACTCTACCAAGTGCGCCACCGGGCCGGCCCAGATTTTGGTCTTTTTAAAAGTTAGTTGTAGGGCCGGCCCAGTGGTGCACTGGTGAGCGCCCCACTTGGGGGTGTGGCAGCGCTCCCGCTGAGGGTTTGGATCCCATGTGGAGACCGGTTCCTTCTCACTGGCTGAGCGTGGTGTGGGCACAACACGGAGGGTTGCGATCCTGTTGCCGGTCCCCGGTGCAGGCGTGACACCAAGGGTTGCGATCCCATTACCGGTCAGTAAAAAAAGACAAAAAGGAAAAAAAATAAATTAATTAAAAAAATTAAAAAAAAATAAAAGTTAGTTGTATCGAGGTACAATGACATACAGTAAAATTCACCCACTTTCAGTGACTAGTCTGATGAGTTTTGACAAATGTCTGCAGTTGTGTAACAAGTATCTCAATCAGGATGTAGAACATTTCCATCACCCAATGACCCCTATCTGCACATTGCTGAGACTTACCTGTTTCTGCCACCAGAGTTGTGACTTTTCTAGAGTGTCATATGGATGGAGTCACACAGAGTGTAGTCTTCTGTGCCTAACGTCCTTTAGTTAGTATAATGCTTTTAACACTCATCCATGTTTGTGCGCCTGTAAGTAAGCTTGTCCTTTTTGTTGCTGAATAGTGTTCTATTGTATCATTTGTTTATCCACTTACCAGTTAATGGGCATTTAGGTTGTGGCCAGGGCGTTTTGTTGTTTTTTGTTTGGGGACTATGAATAGCTTTGTGTCAGTATATGCTTTTATCTATCTTGGGTAAACACCTAGAAATGCAGTTGCAGGGGCATGTGGTGAGCATATGTTTAACTGCATAGGAAATTGCCAGGCTGTTTTTCAAAATATTGCACCATTTCGCATTTCTACCAGAAGTATGTGAGAGTTCCAGGTGCTCCACACCCTTGGCAACACTTGGTATTGTCAGACTTATATTTTAGTCATTCTAGTGGGTGTGTAAGAGCATCTTATTGTGGTCTTAATTTGCATTTCTCTCATGACTAATGACATTGAGCATCTTTTCTTGTGCTTATTTATCATTAGTATATTTTCTTTGGTAAAGCATCTGTTCAAATCTTTTGTACGTTTTCCTATCATGTTGTTTGTCTTTTTATTATCGAGTTGCAAGAATTCTTCATTTTTCTTGATAGTGTCTTACAAAGAGAATAATTATGTTTTAAAAAATTTTTGGTGAGGGCCGAGCCTGTGGTGCACTTGGGAGAGTGCGGCGCTGGGAGAGCAGCAGCGCTCCCGCCCGGGTTCGGATCCTATATACGGATGGCCAATGCGCTCACTGGCTGAGCGCAGTGCAGCCGGTCTCAAAAAGGACAAAAAAAAAAAAAATTGGTGACATCTAATTTATCATTTTTTCATTCTTTTTTAGTTTGTGCTTTTTGGTCCTATCTAAGAAATCTTTGCATACCCTAAAGTTACAGTTTATCTCCTATGTTTTCTTTGAGAAGTGTTGTGGTTTTATTTGTTATTTTAGGTCTATGATCTATTTTGTGTTGATTTTTATATATGGTGTAACACATGCATTGAAGTCCATTTTTTTTGCCAATAGATATCCAATTGTTTCAGCACTATCTGTTGAAAAGATTGTCATTCCCTTTGAATTTTTTTAGAGCTTTTACCAAGAATCAATTGAGGATATGTGTATGGGTCTATTTCTCACCTCTCTATTTGGTTCAATCAACCTGCATGTCTGTTCTAATGCCAGTGCCACACTGTCTTAATTATGGTAGCTTTAAGTCTCAAAAGCACATAGTGGAAGTCCTACAACTTGTTCTTGTTTTCAAATTTGTTTTGGCTATTCAGCCTCCCTGACCCCCAGAACAGGAGAAACTTCTGACAAAATAACGGTCTCTTTCTTTCGTTTAGATAGAGAAGGTTTCTTGGAGGAGATGAGAAAATAAAGAGAAAGTGGGCAAAGGAAACCTCGTCTTTAGGCTCTACCAGCACCAGTGGTGGTGGTGCTGAGACGGGAGGGATGGGGAGGTGGCTGGAATTGATTTTATGATTCCTTCCTTTTCCTGGAGTTCGAGGCAGCTCCTTTAGAGAGGCTCCTGGCCATTTCCTTCGCAAGACTGGGGGTTAACTTTGCTGCCTTCAGCTTGGTGAAGGGGACCTCCTCTGTCCGAGTTGCCCCACTGGGTTCCTGGCTTTCCCTCCTTTATTCTCCTGGGTGTGCCCTGCTCCACCCTCTGCCCACGTCACCCTCTGTGGTGCTGCACACACTATGGGCTCTTCTAGACTGTGTGACTATGTTTATGGCCATGCAGTGGGATCCTGTGCCTCAAGCTGAACATAGGCGTGGGCAGTTACAGGTGCCCAGCCTCCGTGAGTTCGCGAGCCTGGCCCTGGCTATGGCTCTCGTGAGCTCCTTGCTCGCCTGGACGCTCCCTGTGCTTCCAGCCAGCCACTGGGCCCTCGGCTCTCTGTCCTCCCCCTGGCAGCACCCCTCTCTCAGCCTGCTAGTTCTTTAAAAAACAGGGTCCTTTTCTGACTGAGCCATGACTTCCCCTCTCCCTTCAGGTCCACACTGCCTCCTTTGCAGACCCTCAACTCCTATCTTGCTTAGGTCGTGCCTTGAAATTCTCTGAGCCGCCTACTTCTTGCTGGCCAGGGAACACAGCCGCCAGCTCTGCCCCTTTCTTGTTCCCTGCATACCCCAGGCTCCTTCCCCACCCAGCTCACAGCACGACCAGGGACATGCAGCATCTGAGAGTCCTCATTCTGGGCCATGCACTGCCACACACTTGGGTTTTACCACATCCGTCCACAATCTAGCTGTCCCATCAATATTCATCACTTTAGGGGACTTGGGGTCACTAAAGCCAGAGAGGACTGAATTCTGCCTAAAGCCATTGGCCCTGGAGCTGAGTCCAAGCAAGAAACTTCTGGCCTGGATGCAGCACTGGTGGACTTCAGGGATGCAGGAAGCATCATTTGGAAGAAAGAGTTCCTACTTTCTTTCTGTCATTTGGACTGATAAAAAGAAAGGACTTGGCCAGGAAAGTGAATGAATAAAAGGTTCATTTGTACGGCTTTTACCTTTATGATGTGTCTTTACATTGGCTGTTGAATTTGCTCCCCCTAAAATCCCTGCGTGATGCTATTATCCTAGGAGTTGCTATTATCCTAGTTTTACTGGTGAGAAAACAGAGGCTTGGAGAGATAAGAGACTTGAACGAACACACGAGGGGGTCGGGATCCATTTGTGGACAACTGGCGCACCTGGCGTAGACCCCAAAAGCTGACCTAGGTGGGGCGATGGCAAGACCTCAGGCCAGCCTCCCTTGGGGTCAGGGGTCTTATTCTGGGTTCTGTGGACAGAGGCAGGTTGTGTCCAAGGCCCCCTGCCTCACATGTGGACAGGCTGTGATGGGACGTCCTGGCAATAG
Source organism: Galeopterus variegatus (assembly GCF_000696425.1). NCBI lineage: Eukaryota > Metazoa > Chordata > Mammalia > Dermoptera > Cynocephalidae > Galeopterus > Galeopterus variegatus. The sequence continues at coordinate 944,740 of NW_007726181.1, read as the reverse complement.
CCTTGGCTTCTTGCTCCCCAGGGACCCTGTCCCTCCCGTCTGTCCCCTGCCCTCCTTCCCATCCCCTGGTGTCCAGCGGTCCATCTCCCGTGGTGGCCATGCTCCCAGGGAGCATGGGCAGAGAGGGAGGCAGAGAGAGGGAAGGCTGTGGCCTGAAGACGAGGGACTCAGGAAGAGGCTCGAGGGCCCTGTCAGGACCAGCCCGAGACTCGGGCACGGAAGGAAAAACTAGGCAACGATCCCTCTGCCTGCCGATCCCTTCTCATTACGGCTTCCTTTCCTGCTTCAGTCAAACAGGAAACTCGGCCTTGGCTAATGTGGATGTTCTCTTAGCCAGGGGCTCCCCAGGGCAGGGGCTGCAGTGATGCCTCTTTGCATATCATGCATTGAGCAGCGACAGTGACCAGGTGCTGGGCTAGGCACTGGGGACGCCCGGTCCAGGCTTGGTGAATAAACAGGAGAGTGCCCCTGGCCGAAAACCTTATGAGGACGAGTAATGGGCGTCATCCTTGAAACCAGAACTAGCCGTGTGACTGTGGGCAAGTCCCCTCCCTCGTCCGAGCCTTGGCTATCTCATCTGTAAAAAAGGGGACGATAACACACACCGTAAAGAGTTGTCATAAGAAACGAGGCAGTGCACGTGCAATGCGTGGTGTTCCGTCGACGGTCACGAACTCACCACGCTTCTGTCTTCTTGTCTGTGCGGTGATGAGGAAGTTTCGGTGGATGTTGAGCTTTTGTGAGAATTGATAAGCTAGTGCATGGAAAGTGCTAGAAGCATACGTGCTGCACGGTAAACACTATACAGTGCTAAGATGCAATTATTTGTATTTTCCTTCCCCAATTTTCTTATCTATCTATCTAGTCTATCAACTAAACTCCAGAATTCACTCGAATTTCGCCAGTTTTTCCCCTTACATCCTCTTTCTATTCCAGGATCCTATCTGGGACACCACATGACAGCTAGTCGTCACATCTCTTCAGTCTCCTCTGGTCTGTGACAATCTCTGTCTCTTTCTGGTCTTCATGACCTTGACTGTTTTGAGGAGTACTGGTCAGGTATTTCGTGGAGTGTCCTAAGTTAGGTTTGCTTAATGTTTTTCTCAGCTTCAAACTGGGGTTCTGGGTTTCGGAGAAGAACACCATAGAGGCAAAGTGCCCTTCTGACCACATCTCTAATTTTACTTTTATTTTTTTTGTCTTTTTTTGTGACCGGCCGCACCACCATGCTCAGCCAGTGAGCGCACCAGCCATCCCTATATAGGATCCGAACCCGCGGCGGGAGCACTGCTGCGCTCCCAGCGCCGCACTCTCCCGAGTGCGCCACGGGGTCAGCCCTCTAATTTTACTTTTAATGGGAATGAATTCCTTGGGTCCCTTTGTTTGAATTCTCCTTTGGGGTGGAGGGAAGGGAAGTCTGAGAGGTTGAACTTAAGCTGAGACCTGCCCAGGGGACTTAGACCATGATCTTGGGCGGAGGAGGTGGCTGAGCTGGTCAGAGGTAAGCAGAGCAGACTTACAATTCAGCATGAGCTAAACCCCAAGAGAAGGCAAGATGGGTTCTACAGGGAGCCCCCTGGCCAAGGCTGAAGGGCCCAAGGGGCAGGGGTGGGTGGAAGGCAGCAGGGGAAGGACTGGAAAGCAAGCCTCCGTTCTCGGACCCCGCTGGCAGAAACCCCAACAGAGACTGCAGTGTAACCCCAACAGCACTGCCAGCCAGAACCTGAGGTGCAGAAGGACCTGGGGACATTCATGCTTATGTCGCCCATCACATGTGCCAATGCGACCAAGTCTGGGGCCGGGTGGGACCACCAGGAGCCTACCCACAGTGCCAGGACAGAGGAGCAGCTACCAGCCCTTGGAGGAAGCTTCTGGGAAATGGAAGCAGGATCAGAAGAGTCTCCCCAGACACTGCTGTGCCAGTCTGTGATGATGTCTTGCTGGGCTTTCCTTCCTGAAACACCAGTGGTTCACCTACGCTCTCATTCTTGGTGGCTTTTGTCAGGAATTCCAAACATGCCCTGGGGCGCAGGCACAGCTGGTGGCCTGGAACCAGGTGTAGACTCTCCACTCTATCCCCACACCTGGGTCCACCTGCACCTCCACTGTTAGGCCTCTGAGCCCTCTGGTTCCTGCCCCGTCTCCTCCTTCCTTCTTCCCTTTTCTTCAGACTGGGAAGCCCCGGGTGCTTTCCAGACAGTTCTTTAAAGTCTCTGATTTGCCACAGGAACCCAAGCTCGGGAGCAGGGGCGGGAGTGGCTCAAGACTGACCTGAGACTCTGGCCAGGAATTACTTCTCCACTCTGGGCCTCAGTTTTCTCATCTGTGAAATGAGGGGTCAGATTCAGTTATTTTCTTTATTGCCCTTTAAAAAAATTACATTAGTTGCACTAATTATTAATCTTTGCTGTGTAAATTATCTATAATCTATAATCAATAATCTATTAAATTAATAAAAATGCAAGACAAAAATTACCCATGATCCATCCTGAAATGATATCAATGTTTGTGTTGGTTTCTGAAACTTTCTAGTTCTTGTCTACATACATATTCAATTTTAGTGTATTTACAGTAATATCATAAATTTATTTGTTTAACATTTACTTGTACATATTTGTGAGGTATGGTGTGTTGTTTCTTTTTTTCTGTGTGTATCTTTTTATTGTTATTTCAATGCATGCATATATTGCACAATGATTTACTTAGGGTAAATAGCACAGTTTTGTACCTGTTAGTCGACTCCTCTTCCTCCCCCGCCATCCCCTCCCTCCCAGCCTCTGGTGACCATTATTCTAGCCTCCACTTCCATGAGAACTTTTTTTTTTTTTAGAATCCTTGTATGAGTGAGATCACGTGGTATTTGTCTTTCTGTGCCTGATTTACTTCACTTAACACGATGGTTTCCAGTTCCATCCACGTTGCTGCAAATGCTAGGACGTCATTTCCTTTTACAGCTGAGTAGTGCTCCACTGTGTGTATGTGCCCCAGTTTTTCTGTCCATTCATCAGCTGACGGGCATTTATGTTGATTCCATCTCCTGGCTGTTGTGAATAGCGTTGTGATGAACATGGGAGTGCGGGTGTGTTTTCATATACTGCTTTCATTTCCTTTGGGTATATACCCAGTTGTGAGATGGCTGGGTGGTAAGGTAGATCTATTTTAGTTCTCTGAGGAACCTCCACAATGGCTGTACCAATTCACACTGCCACCCACAGCACAGGAGGGGTCCCTTTTCTCTACATCCTCACCAGCATTTGTTATTTTCTGTCTTATGTTGATAATAGATGCCCCAAGTGGGGCGAGATGGTGTCTCATTGTGGTTTTAACTTGTATCTTCCTGATGATCAGTGATTTTGAGCATTTTTCCTGTGTTTGTTGGCTATTTGAATGTCTTCTTTTGAGAAATGTCTGTTCAGGTCCTTTGCCCAATTTTCAATTGGGATATCGTTTTTTTTTTATTGTTGAGTTGTTTGAGTTTCTTATATATTCTGGATATTAGCCCCGTATGTGATATGTAGCTTGCAAACACTTTCTCCCATTCTGTAGGTTGTCTCTTCACTTTGTTGATTGTGTCCCTTGCTGTGCAGATGCTTTTCAGTTTGATGTAGTCCCATTTGTATATTTTTGCTTTAGTTGTCTGTGCCTTTGCAGTCTCACTCAAAAAAGCACTGCCCACTCCCATTTAGTGTAGTGTTTCCCCTGTTTTCTTCTAGTAGTTTCATAGTTTTGAGTTTTTTTCTCTGGGCTCTCTATTCTGTTTCATTGGTCATTTTGTCTATTTTTATGCCAATACCATACTGTTTTGGTTACTATAGATTTATAGTATATTTTGAAGTCAAGGAGTGTGATGCCTCCAACTTTGTTCTTTTTGTTCAAGATTGTTTGAGCAATGCTGGGTCTTCTGTAGTCCTATACAAATTTTAAGATCATTTTTCTACTTCTGTGAAGAATGCCATTGGTATCCTGATAGGGATTACATTGAATGTGTAGATTGCTTTGGATAATATGGACATCTTGATGATGTTAATTCTTCCAACCCAAGAACATGGGATGTCTTTCTATTTATTTGTGTCCTCCTCAATTTTTTTTCACTAATGTTTATAGTTTTCATTGTAGAGGTCTTTCACCTCCTCGGTGAAATTTATTCCTATGTATTTCATTATCTGGGTAGCTGTTATGAATGGAGTTACTTTCTTGATTTCTTCTTCAGCCATTTCATTATTGGTGTATAGGAAGGCTGTTGACTTTTGTGTGTTGATTTTGTATCCTGCCACTTTACTGAATTCATTTATTAGTTCTAGCAATTTTTTGGTGGAATCTTTAGGTCTTTCTATGTATATGATAATATCATCTGCAAGTAGGAATAGTTTGACTTCCTCCTTCCCAATTTGGATGCTCCTTATTGCTTTCTCTTGACTTACTACACTGGCTAAAACTTCTAGTGCTATGTTGATTAAGAGTGGGGAAAGTGAGCATCCTTGTCTTGTTACAGATCTTAGAGGAAAAGCTTCCTATTTTTGTCCATTCAGTGTGATGTCAGCTGTAGGTTTGTCATATATGGCCTTTATTGTGTTGAGGTACATTCCTTCTATATCTAATTTGTTGAGTGTTTTTATCATGAAGTCGTATTGGATTTTATCAAATGCTTTTTCTGCACCTAGTGAAATGATCATACGGTTTTTGTCTTTCATTTCGTTGGTGTGATGTATCACATTTGTTGATTTGCATATGTTGAACCAACCTTGCATCCTTGGGATGAATCCCACTTGATCGTGGTGTGTGATCTTTTTAATGTGTTGTTGGATTCTGTATGCTAGTACTTTGTTGAGTATCTTCATATCTGTGTTCATTAGGGATATTGGTCTGTAGTTGTTTTTTTTCCTTGTGCCTTTTTCTGGTTTTGGTATGAGGTTAATGTTGGCCTCATAGAATGAGTTTGAAAGTATTTTCTCCTCTTTGATTTTTTGAAAGAGTTTAAGAAGAATTGGTATTAGTTCTTCTTTAAATGTTTAGGAACATGTTTTTTAATTTCTATGTATTTGTGCAGTTTCTATTGTCCCTTTTACTGTTGATTTCTAGGTTTATCCCATTGTGGTTGGACAAGGTAGTTGATATGATTTCAATTTTTAAAAATTTATCAGGACTTTTTTATGACCCAACATATGGTCTATTCTAGAGAGTGTCCCATGCGCTCCTGAGAAGAATGTGTATTCTGAAGTTTTTGGATGAAATGTTCTATATATGTTCATTAGGTCCAATCATCCTCGAGTAGAAATGAATTCTGATATTTCCTGGTTAATCTTCTGTCTGGATGGTCTGTCTTTTGCTGAAAGTGGGTGTTAAAGTCCCCAACTATTACTATATTGGAGCCTGTTTCTCCTGTTAGGTCTAATAGTAATTGCTTTATATAACTAGGTCCTCCAAAGTTGGGTGCATATATATTTAGAATTGTTATATCCTTTTTTTGAATCAATCCCTTTATCATTATATAATGACCTTCCTTATCTTTTTTTACTTTTCTTGGCTTGAAGTCTATTTTACCTGATACACAAGTATAGCTACTCTTGCTGTTTTTTGGCTCATATTTGCATGAAATATCTTTTTCCATCCCTTCACTTTCAGACAGTCCGTGTCTTCATAGGTGAAGTGAGTTTCTGGTAGGGAGCATATTGTTGGTTCTTGTTTTATATTCCATTGAGCCACTCTGTGCCTTTTAATTGGGTCATTTAATCCATTTGTATTTGGAGTTATTATTGATATATAGGAACTTGTTATTGCCATTTTTTTTCTTTTTTTCCCCCTTTCCCCCTTTCCCCCCTTTCCATGGTTGTTTTGTTGATCCTTTTTTCCAACTTTACTCTCTCCCTTTGTGATGGAATGGTTTTCTCTTGCCTCTAGCAGCGTACTTTGATTTCTCACTGTTTACTTTTAGTATGTCTCATAAGTTTTTTTTATTATGGTTACCATGTTATAGTTATAACAGATTATTTTAAACAAATAACAACTTAACTTTGATATCTAAGAAAAAAGAAGAAACCAAAGCCAACTCTATGCTTTGGTGTCATCCCCCCACTTTTTGACAATTTGCTGTTTCAAGTTACATCTTTTAATATTGCCTGTCTCTTCTATGGTTGCTGTATATGTTAGTGTCTTGTTAGGCTGCCCTTCGGTCTTCATACTAAGGATGTAAGCAGTTCATTCACCACTCTTTCAATGTTGGAGTATTCTGAAGTCATCTGTAAGCTTACTTTACTAATGAATTATGTACCTTCAAATGTTTTCTTGCTGCTCCTTAGTGTTGCCTTCTTTCAGATGGAAGGACTCCCTTCCGTGTTTGTTGTAAGGCAGGTCTAGTGTTGATGAATTACCTTAGTTTTTGTTTATGTGGGAAAGACTTTATTTCTCCTTAATATTTAAAGGTTAGTTTTGCTGGATACAGAATTCTTGGCTAACAGTGTTTTTGCTTCAGCATCCTGAATATATCATCCCTTTCTCTTCCGGCATGTAAGATTTCTACTGAGAAATCCACTAAGAGACGTATTAGGGCTCCATTGAATGTTATGTGTTTCTTTTCCCTTGCTGCTTTCAGTATTCTTTGTTGTTGGTTTTTGATAATTTGATTATGATGTGCCTTGGGCTTTTCTTCCTTGGATTGAATTTAACTGGTGATCTCTGAGCTTCCTGTATCTAGATGCTGTCATATTTCTCTATCCTTGGGAAATTTTCAGCCATTATTTTCTTGAATATGCTTTCTACAGCTCTTCCTTTTTCCTCTCCTTTGGGTATGTCAGTTATGCAGAGGGAATTATTTCACTTGAGGGAATCTCTTATTTGCTGTATTTCTGTTTCATTTTCTCTTATTCTTTCTTCTTTTTGCACCTCTGATTTGATAATTTCATATGTTCTATCTTCAAGCTCACTAATTCCTTCCTCTATTTGATTGTCTGCTATTAGAGTTTTTACCAAGTTTTTCAGTTCAGATAATGTGTTCTTTATTTTTAGAATTTCTATTTGGTTTTTAAAAATTGATTCAATTCCTTTGTCAAGTTTCTCATTCTGCTCCTGTATTGTTTTCCAGATATTACTTCTTATTTTCTATCTGTATTTTCTTGTGACTCCCTGAACATCCTTAATAGGGTTATTCTGAACTCTGTGTCAGACATTTCATAAATCTGCTGTTCCTCTGGGTCCATTGCTGGTGCCTCATTTGTTGGTGTCATATTTCTCTGTTCTTTCTCAATCTTTGTGTCTTTATGTTGATGCTTGGGCATTTGAGGAGACTGTTACCTCTTCTAGGTGTTATAGGTGTTTTTTGGTGGTGTTAGATATTTACTGGTTAATATCAGAGCTATGTCTCTGGTCTGTGGTTTTGGTTAATTCCAAAATTGGGGAAACTTCCTGTGGGGACCAGCACTTGAGCTCTGTGGTTGCACTAATTGCTGCCTTGCTGCTGAGTCTCTGGGGAAGGTTTTTTTTTCTGCAGCTCAGGTTTTAATTTTTGACCTCTTAATCACTTCTAGGTCCTGTGAGGTCAGATACCCCTGGGCTGTGTGGAAATTCTGGCCCAGGACTGAGTCTTCCCAGCAAACTGCACCCCCTGCAATTCTGTTGCCCTGACAGTCTCTCCTAAGTGGGCTGGTGCTGATTGGGAGGCAGATCAGCTGCCCACACTGTGCCCCAGTGTTCTCCTGGTGGCCAGCCTCCCTCCTGCACTCCAAATGCTTCTCATGGGGTAGGCCATGCACAGGTCCCTTGTGATGACACACTGGCCTCTGGGTGGTTTCTTTCTTCTGTTGGCTATAGCCCTGCCTCCTCTGTGGTCCACAGGAGACCTGCCAGTAGTCTCACTGGCCTGGGGGCAGGTGTGGTGCACTCCAAGGCCCTCTTTCACCTGCAGATTCTAGGCAATTTCATGCAAAAGCTCAGCTGCAGCTTTTGTTACCTCCTGCTCTGTGTGCTGCAGCTTCATCCCGCCTCTCACAGGGCCAGCCCTTAAGTGGCCAGAGCTCAAAATGGTCAGAGTGGGTTTGGTTTTTCCTCTTCTCACCGCAGTTTCTCCTGCCTTCATGAACTCTGCGAGTCTCTCCTCCTCTTCCCCCAAAGTCCAGAGGTCCCAGGTTGGGAGTCTTTGCCTTTTAACCATTGTAAATTGGTCCATCGCGGGGGAGAGTGATGCTGGGGACCGTCTATTCTGCCATCATGATGATGTCTCCCTCCCTCTTTTGGGGGGGATTTATTTTTATCATTTTCAGCTAACATTATACCAAACATTGGTTTTACTTTTCCTTTTGCTACCTCCACCCCTCTCTTTTCCTGCTCTCGTCCTGCTGAGGTAGCCAATGCTAGCACCTTAGTTTACACTTGTATATATATAGTATGCATGTATGGAATTTGCATTTGCGTGGGGAGAGGGATTATTGTTTATTTTACAAAACTGGGGCCATGCTATATACATTTCTCTACAACTTCCTTTCCTCATTTGGCCATATGTTGTGGAAATCCGTCCAGGCTGAGAGACATAGTGCTAACCGACTCTTTTTAATAGTTACATCCCTCATGGGTGGATGAAAGAGTCGCAATTTATTCACCTATTCTCTGATTGATGGGGACTCAGGTTGTTTCCAGTCGTTCCTCTCCCACGAAAAATGGTGCTGCCATAAACATTTTCTACCTTTATGAACAGGTACTTGCATTTCTGCAAGTATAAAATCCCAGAGGTAGGATTGCTGGATCAGAAGACATGTGCGTTCTTTTTAATTCCCAAAAACAGCTGTAAAAATTCACATCTGCTCAGATAATGGATGAGGCCACTCTCCCCAGATGCTCACCAGCACTTGGAATTAGCAGTCTTTTAAATGTTTTTAATGTTTGCCAGTCTGATGGATAAGAAATGGCATCTCTGTGTGTTGCTTTAATTTGCATTTCCCTGTTTACTAGTAAGGTAGAATAGCTTTATATTTATTTATTGTCTTCTTGGAATCAATCATAACCTTCACCCATTTTTCCTACTGGGTTTGTCTTTACGTTGTGAATTTGTTGGAGCTCAGTGCAGGATATTAAGTCTTGTATATGTTGCAAATATATTTTCCCAGGCTACCTTTGTCTTCTGATTTATTAGGGTATCTTTTTCCATACAAGGTGTTTTTTATTTATGTAGTCAGCTATGTTTATCCTTAATAAATTTTTGGTTTCCTGTTTTGTTTTTAAAATCTCCCCAGTACAAAGCCATATCCCTAAGTTTCCTTCTGAATATTTCCTTGTTTTATTTTTTTCTCATTGAAACATATAATCTCTCCAGAATCTATTTTTGTGAAATTAAGGTAGGGTTCAAGTTGTTTTCTTCCCTGAGGATAGCCAAACTCAGCATGTCCAGGCTAGGGGCCCCCCAAGGGGCCCCCCAAAACTGGGGCAAGGAGGTCTGAGAAGTGCTATGGACTCCCCACCCCCAACCACAGAGCTATTCTGCTTTTGCTGTTTTACAAAATGGGCTTTCAGTAAAGATTTGGTTCTGAAGCTAAAGGAAATTTGGAAATCCCTTTCAGATGATCTCTGGGGATCCTTCCAGGTCTGGCAGTCTCTGACTCCATAATGCCCAGGACGGAGAGGAGATTGCTTATTAAGGGAGAGAGGGCAAGGAGTCAGCTTAACTTCATCCAAATGTAATTTCAATATTAAATCCCACATTGGCTCAAAGTGGATATTAGAATCACAGCATTTTAGAGGTGGATGGGCCCTGGGAAATCATCTAGTCTAGTGCCTCTTCATCCTAGCTGCCTTTAGAATTACCTGAGAACTTTAAAAATGTCCTGGTGCCCTGGACCTGTGCCAGACCACACGAATCAGATTCCCTATGAGGTAGGGCCCACGCATCAGTATTTTTAAAAAGGTCCTGGTGATTCTAATATGCAACTAGGGTCGAGCACCTCTTGTCTAGTTCAACTCCCTCATTTCATTAGTAAATAAATTGAGACCCAGTATTACACAGCTGGCTAGAAGTTGAGTTGGGACTAGAACCCAGATCTCCCACTCCTGGGTTGGCTTTTTCATCGACATCAAATAAATCTCTCATCAAGCCCTATACCTTGGATTTTGGGCTGGTAACCCTAAAGTCTCTGTATGAATGCTTTATATCCTTGCATATGACCAGCTGAAAAATGTTCACTACATGCAATTCTGTGCATCCCAGATGAATAGACCTAGTGCTGCCTTGCAGGACCTCAGTGGGGAGCAGGGTCATAAAGAACTAACTATGGGGCTGGCCCGGTGGCGCACTGCTATAGTGCGCCGCTTGGGAAGCGCGGCGGCGCTCCCGCCAAGGGTTCGGATCCCACATACAGACCGGTTCCCACTCACTGGCTGAGCGAGGCGTGGGAGCAACACCGAGGGATGCGATCCCGTTGCCGGTCCCGGTCTGGTGCGGGGGCGACACTGAGGGTTGCGATCCGTTGCCAGACACGGAAAAAGGAAAAAGGAAAAAAAAAAAAAAAAAAAAAAAAAAAAAAAAA
>NW_007726181.1:904586-934063 GCF_000696425.1 Galeopterus variegatus | reverse complement strand
AAAAGAAAAAAAAAAAAAAAAAAAAAAAAAAGAACTAACTATGATGAAAGATAGAGCAGGATAAACGGGAAAGCCACGGGTGAGAGCCCACAGGCTGCAGGGCTGGGGGTGCAGAAGAAGGAAGAGTGAGCCAACCAAGGAGGTCAGGGAGGCTCGGCACAGGAGGTGGTGTCTGGATTGGGCCTAGTGGGTGACTGAAAAAGACTCCTATGGGCAGAGAGTCAGTGCGGCGCTCTTGTCTGGAGCAGGGCTACACAGGGGCTCAAAGGTGGGGAGGGGGGCAGGCTGCAGGGCAGAGCTGCTGGAGCGTCTGGCGGAGCTGGCCCAGCCTGTCCCTGCCGCTCTCACCCGTCCCTCCGATCTGCCCGCAGGAGCGAGACTGTGCTGCACCAGTTCTGCTGCCCCGCCGCCGCGGACGCCGAGCAGAAGCCCGCCCGTGCTGACCTGGCCGCCCACAGGTGGGTCGCTGGACCTCCGCCCTTCCCAGCCCACCTCCCTGCCTCCTGCAGCAAAGCTCAGGCCTGCGCTCTGCGGCCTCCGCCTCTCCAGCCTTGTGTGGTTTGCTCTGTTCTTACCTCTTTCCTCATACTTTCATTTCTCCTCCCTTCCACCGGACCCTGGTTGAGCCATTCCCAACTTTTTTTTTTCCTTTTTGTCTTTTTTCGTGACCGGTAACGGGATCGCAACCCTCGGTGTCGCGCCGGCACTGCGCTCAACCAGTGAGCGGACGGTCTCTATATGGGATCCGAACCCTCGGCGGGAGCGCCGCTGCGCTCCCAAGCACCACACTCTACCGAGTGCGCCACCGGGCCGGCCCGAGCCATTCCCAACTTTTAAGGTCATTGAATCCTATTGTTCACACCCCTGCTGCTGCTTCCTACATGGCCCATGTAAGATGTACTTGTTGTGAACATCAAGGGCAATTAATTCGGTTATGTATACATTAAATACATCTCACACGACAGGGCGTCTGGCACTCAGAGGGTGCTCAGCCAGTCCAGAGCCCGACCTTCCTCTCATCTCAGGACTTACATTTTTCTTTCTGATCTGTCTCCTTCCATAGAGGAGCCAAGGTGGCTGACTTTATTTATTTATTTTTTTAATTTTTTTTCCTTTTTGTCTTTTTTTGTGACCGGCAACGGATTGCAACCCTCAGTGTCGCGCCCGTACCGGACCGGGACCGGCCATGGGATCGCAACCCTCGGTGTTGCTCCCGCCCCTCGCTCAGCCAGTGAGCGGGAACCGGTCTGTATGTGGGATCCGAACCCTCGCCAAGGTGGCTGACTTTAAACTGAAGGCTTTCTCCACTCGCAGCCTGGGGAGCGGAGGGTGTGTAGAAAGGTCACCGGTGGAGGCACCCCCCAGCCTTCTCCTCGCTGTCTCTGGGTTATGCACACCCCTCTTCCTGTCCCCGCCCGCTCTGGCCATCCCTCTGCCCTCCATCTGTGTGTGCTGTCAGTCTCTGTCACCTTGTTCTGTCTCTTTTCCACGAATCATGCTGTCTCAGTTCCGCACATTTCTCTTTTCTTGACTTGTTCTGTACTTCACTTAGAATCTGCCCCCAAATTTGCCCATTTCCAGTCTCCTGTAGTAGGAATGAGTTTGGGCAAGTTATTTAACCCCCCCTGGGCCTCAGTTTCCTCGTCTGTGTAATGAGGAGTGGTCTACCTAGAAAGTAGCGTTTACATGTAATCTCATGCAGCCTCTCCAGCTCGGTGGGGCACACTAGGCAGCGCATTATCCCCCACTTAGGTGAGAGCAGGGTAAGGACTAGAGACGCAGGGGCTTGTGCACCGTCCCACAGCAGGGCCAGTGCCTACACTTGAAGTTGGGGAATCTCACTCCTAATGCTCCCCATTTTCAGGTTTAAGATTCAACAATTGTATGATCTTTCCCCCCTTTATTTCTTGGAAAATAACCAGATAGTAATCAGAAGTGGTAGCTACTGACCTCGGGGTACAGAAAACCACCCCCTGGAAGCCACTGCTACTTGTTTTCCCTTAAAGGGCCATCACTGGAGGCCAAAGGAAGAGGCAGGACTCTGAGGAGGAGGCTCTGGGAGGTGTGCCCAAAAGAGGTGGCACCCCTTGGAGATCCTTAAACCCAGGGCATGGGGAGGGATGGGAGCTCCTGAGGCCTCCCTCGGAGGACAGGAGGCAGATGGGGAAGGCCACGTGCTGCGCTGTGCTTCAGTGGTCTGTGCCCCAAGGGCTGGCCCTGGGTGAAGACAGTCAAGGCCCTCTATGACCCTCGAGGAGCTCCCCACAGTGGGGCATTAGGATGCCCCCAGAGTGAAAACGGCCCACCTGGAAATTAGAAGGAAGAAGAGAAGTGGAGACAGTAAGAGAGACAAGGACAGAGGACAGAGTGGGATTCCAGGAGGCATGGGGTGGCGTGGGAGCAAGACACCAAGGGGCTGTCCCTGTTCAGACCCATGGCCACATCTCCTTCCTAGAAACTTCTATCCTTGCCTGGGGGAGGAGAGGAGAGAGAAGCTGTCCGTCCACCTCCCATGCCATCAGCTGCACCCCGTCCAGTGCACAGCTGACTGACATGAGCCAGGCGCAGGGCTTGGGTGAGGATGGGCCGCACACACCTCGGGATGCTCCCTGGGGTTTGCCATGGTCCCCCCTCGCGCCCACTTGTACCCCGATGCCCTCGTGTGCCAGCACTCCCTGTCTGTGGGAAGGGGCGGGAGAGAGTGCCAGCCGCTTGCAGGAGGGTAGGGGCATGGGGGATAGGGGAGAGGGTCACTGCTGCCTCACAGGAGCCAGGGTGCCAAGGGAACAGGATTCTTTTCCAAGGGTTGGGATGGATGGTAGGAAATCCATGATCTTAGTTTCCAAAAGGTCTGTTTTCTGCTTCCCCTTGGACATGCAGGGGCTAGGTTTGGGGGGCTGGAGGAGCGCTGGGGAAGGAGGTTGGGAGCTGGGAGATTTTCTCGAATCCTGGCTGAGGGAGGGCCTGTCAGCACTGCACACCGTGGGCCTCCGCTCTGTGTGTGGGGCAAGGCGATGCCCCAGGATGGTCCAGGGCTTCAGCTGCCGTCTGTCTCTATCTCCTGGTTATTCCAGATTGTCCTGTCTGTCTGTCTGGTTTGTAGTTTTCTAGAGCCTGTTTTTGTCTGTGTGTCTGTCTGGTGTCAGTTTCTCGGCTTCTGCAGGAGGAGGCCCTTGGATGTTTTCTGGACAGCCTAGCAGTGCGTGTGTCAGTTTGTCTGTCTGCTTTTGGCTTCTCAGGGGAATTCCATGCTGAGACAAGTTTTCTCCCATCAACATCCTTGGACGATTCTCAACATCCCCGCTCCCAATCCCGTGAATGACCCCTTCCTAACCTTCAGCCTCGCGCCTAGACCAGGTGTCCCACCTCCAGACAGTGTAACCCAAGCTTCCTGTCAAGTTCCTCTAGAAGAAGGTGTCAGGGTCAGAGACCAGGCTGGGGACCAGCACAGGGTGGGTGGGCCACGAGCCCTCTGGCCGTCCTAGATCCTGGTCCGGGCTCTGAGACAAACTGGTTCCTCCCTGCTGGCCAGTCTCCAGCCGAATCGTGGCCTCCACTGAGGGTTTCTAGGGATAAGCCAGGTGGTCTCTACAGGAGACCCCAATAAGGAATCCAGAACCAGCCAGTCAGATCTAAGGGCCTTTGGTGTGTCCCCTCACCTTCTTCCTCCATACTCTGGCTGAGGCCAGTGGAAGACCAAGGTCAGCACAAGTTTGCGGTGTCCCCCCACTGCTCCCACTCCAGCTACAGGGCTGAGCGGGGGTCTCTTTACTTGAGCAGGTGGGCCCATGCCCTGCGGGCTGATCAGAGATACAGGGGAGCTGCTTCAGCCGGAGAGGAACTCTCAGCCCAGAGGAAGCTCTGCTCTCTGCAGAGACACCAGGGCCAGGAGGAATCCTCACCCTCCTCCAGAGGCAGGGCAGACTCAGCCCTACAGGGCCAGGACAGCCTTCCCTGGCCACCTATGAAAGAGCAGTTGAGTTGAGGGCTGGAGTCAGGAGATTTTCTGTCGTGGGGCCTGGAGCCTGCCAGGGAGCGACACTCCCAGGAAACTGAGCAAGTGTAGAACTGGGTGTCTGAGGGGGAAGCCAAGGGGTGGGCATAGGGAGCCGGGTGCAATGGAGCAGCCATGGGGCTGGCAAAGGCCTCCGAGGCTGCACAGCCAGGTAGAGTGATCATGGGCTCCACTGTGCCTTGTTCTCCACATAGCACTAGGAAAACAACCTGTGCCCATGGGGTAATCAGGCCCTCGGGAGGGAGGGGGTGCCCGCCTCCCAGCAGCCGGCCAGGGGACAGCAACTGTGCGCCAACCTCTTTCTCCGCAGAGGCCCCTTCCCCACCTCCTCCCTGCTGCTCGCTGATGACAGGGCTTTATTCTGGGGAACTGAATAGGCCAGTAATTGCAGCCTACTTTCCATCCCAAGGGCTCCCTCCCGCTCAGGCTCTCAGTGACATTCGCAACAATGACCTGGGAGCTGGCCAGCCGCCTCCCCCTCCCTGTGCTGAGCAGAATTGCAGCCCATTTGTCTCCGTGGGTGGTAATGGGGCCCAGATGAGGAAGATCGGATTCTATTAGGATAATGGGAGGGGGCGGGGCTCAGGACGGGAGGCGCTGGGGAGGAGCCGCAAGCAACCCCCTGGGAGGAGGGACCTGGGGGCCGCGGGCAGACCTGACCGACTCACCCCTTCCTTCTCACGCCAGGAAGGAAGAGACACCGATGTGTATCGAACACGCCAGGGACGCTGTGCTAAGCACTCCCAATACTTCTCACCCAATTCTGTGAGATAGGTGTGGTTCCCACTTTCAGATAAGGAATCCAGAGTGGGGAGAGGTTAGGTATCTTGACAGAAGGAAGAACCGCTGCTAATCTATTCTGGAGCTGGAAGGTGAACCAAGTTCTTTTTTTTTTTTTTTAAAGATGACCCGTAAGGGGATCTTAACCCTTGACTTGGTGTTGACCGGCCATCCCTATATAGGGATCCGAACCCGTGGCCTTGGTGTTGTCAGCACCGCACTCTCCCAAGTGAGCCACGGGCCGGCCCTTGAACCCAGTTCTAACTCCAAAACACAACCTCTTTCTACAGAGCTGCTGGGTAGGATTTTTTTTAAAGAGCTCAAGAGAAATCCTTCTAGCCATTTTATTTGATCTTAAATAACATCTATTTTCACTGATTATAAGTTATACGTGCTAGTTGTTGGAAATGGGGAAAATACAGAAATATAAAGAAGGAAATAAAAACCGAATCCAATCCTATAGAATTAACCACTGTTTATATTTTAGTGTGCAAACTTCCAGTGCTTTATTTTTCTACGCATTGGGTTTTCGTTCCCCTTTCATTAAAGATTTTGTAGCCCACATCTCCCACTTGGAGTTCTGCATCCATTTCGATGGCCTCCGGCCCTAACCAGTCCCTCGGGCCCCCACCTGTGGCTTAATCCATTACATCATTGCTAGCCAGACCGCAGAGAGGTGTTTGCAGCATGGCTGGGGGCTCTGCCTGAGGCTCTACCGTGAGGCTTGGTACCCTGGAGGAAGGGACACCCTTCTGAGAGTGGCTGTCAGGGAGAGCCCTGCGGAGGCACAGCTGGAGGTCAGCCCGCCTCTCTTCGCCTCTCCTCACTGTGATCAATGGGCCAGCCAGTGTTTATTGGGTGATTACAGAGCAATTAAATTCTCAATTGATACAGTTTAGTCTTCAAACAGCGGGGGCTGGGAGCTTCAGCGTCACGTGCCTGCTCTGTCGGTCACATCCGAGGCTCAGGCTGCTGGGACACCTGCCCCCCCACCCAGCAGGGCGGCTGAGTGGGTCGCTCCGGTTGTGTTAGCTGTGTCCTCTCTTCCCTAGAGAAGTGTAGAAAAGCCCCAGGCTTCCCTCCCAGGCCCCATGGGGCAGCCCACCCCACCTCCCTGGCCCCCAGCTCTGGGGTCTCCGCATCGTCACACCAGGAGGTGGCAGAGGAGGCCCAGAGAAGGTTTCTTTGTCTCCTTCGGGGTTCAGCATTGTCTTTCAGGGAGTGGGCTTTGGAGAGGTTGGGATTGTGTGATGGAACCCAAGAAGCTGTGAAAATCCCCATGATGCCCTGCCATAGCTGGGAGCATCGTGCCTGCTGGCCAGGCCCCAGTGGGATTCCTGAGTCTGGCGTGGTGCAGGACAGAACCTGGACAGAAGTCGCGAGCAGTGTGGGTGGAGGAGGGTTTGCTCCTTCTCATGTGTCAGGGGTCTTCTGAGGATCTCTGTGGAGTTACAGCAGAATCCAAATGGGCTGGGCTCCATGCCTGAGGGTGACCACAATGAAAATGGCAGAAGAATTTGGTCCCAGAGCTAAGGAAATCTGTCCCCTGATGAACTGTGTGACCTTCCTCTTACCTCTGTGCTTTTGCCCCACCTGTGTCTTCCCTGCCAGATTCAGAGGCACAAAACCCAAAATAGATGTCAAAGAACTCTGATAGTTTGGAGGAAAGGTATTAGAATATTCTAGAGAGTATTAGGAAAGTTGTCTTGTCATGACTTTTGACTTTCTGTTTGGGGACTTTCCTCAGCTGGGATGTGACACTTGTGTCTGGAGTCAACTGTTTGCCCAAGCCAATTTCCTTGTGTAATTTCCCTCTCGCATCTCGAGCCATCCTCTAAGCCTAGACTCTTGATGTGTCCTAGATTGTCACCAGAGGGTACTTAGGAAATGTGTCCAGGGTGCTGTGCCAGGGGCTGTGCAGTGCGAGTGAGCCCTCCAAGAGCTGCTAGTTAAGACAACTTCCCTTCAGCAGCATGTTTACAGATGACCAGAGAGAATTCCTCCCCAGTCTGTAGTCCTGTTTTATACCACCCCCCGCCCCGTGAGGGAGGGAGAGAGAATATTGAGCACTTGCTATGTGCTATACAAGTATTATCTTATTTAATCCCCAGAAGAAGCTCATGAAATATTATTATTCCCATTTTACAGATGAGGAAACTGAGGATCAGAGATGATGAATGCCCTGTCCAAGGGACACATAGCTGGAAAGAGCAGAGCTAGGACTTGCGCCAAGTGTCTGTTGCAGCCTCTGATCACTGGAGTCAGATGACAACAGAGGGGAGGTGTCAAGAATTGACATGAAGGTGAGACAGGAAGTGGCTGCATAGGTCTAGCTCCCTGCACAGAGCCTGCTCTGCTGTCAGGGACTGGGACGGCTGGGCCTTTCTTGCCTGCCGGCCCCTCTGCCCCACGAGGCTGTTTGCAGACTCCAGGCCGCGTTAGGTGAGTGCGTCAGAGCAACCAAACTGACATGAGAATCTTTTTAGGGACAGAAAAATCCGACTCTAGCCTTTATTAGTTAAAGAAATAAACATACACAAAGATAATGCCTGCAGAACGACAAGGTGAAAGACACCGTCCTCGAGGAACGTCTGACTTTCTCTGCCGGGTCGACATCCATTAACACAGTTTCGTCCAGTTTTCTGGGAAATGTTCTCGTTTCACTTCCTGAAAACTTTTGTCACATCTTTCTTTTTTTTTTTTTCCCTTTTTGTCTTTTTTTTTTTCGTGACCGGCAACGGATCGCAACCCTCAGTGTTGCCCCCGTACCGGACCGGGACCGGCAACGGGATCGCAACCCTCGGTGTTGCTCCCGCTCCTCGCTCAGCCAGTGAGCGGGAACCGGTCTGTATGTGGGATCCGAACCCTCGGGCGGGAGCGCCGCCACGCTTCCCAAGCGGTGCACTGTAGCAGTGTGCCACCGGGCCGGCCCTTGTCACATCTTTCGAGTGCTCTTTTCTCGTTGTGCGAGGAGCAGCCTGCCTCTGCAGACGCTTCCAACCCGCTGTTTCCTGTGCTTTTGTTTTGTTTTCTCTGCTAACAGGTCATCTGTACTCACTCATTTATCTTTTAACATGACCTCAGAAATAATTTACAGATGCAATAAGTGTATCTGATGTATGACAAAAAGGGTTTTAAATTTGTTTCATCAAGTCCAAGAAGAAGGAATTGTCTATAGCAAGAGCGGTTTAATCAGATCAGGCATTCTTAAGACTTACTGCCTTTGAGAAGCCTTGGAATGGCTTATGAGAAGAGGGTTTTAGAGATTTCTTTTGTGATGACTGAAAAAACAAAACAGGAAAGACAGCTGTCTGTGAAGGAAGACTGGAGCGTGCTGCTGTCTCCAGGGGGAGTCGAGAATAAAGGTCTGTTGACTTAGAAGCACAAGACGTGGCAGAAAGCCAGGGCTGTGGCCCAAGGTTCCCGGCTGGTGGGGTGCAGCCCAGGCTGGAACTCAGGCTCCCCCACTAGGCTGGAGCTTTTCACACCAGGCTGAGACAAGGCCCTCCCCTTCTCTAGGCCTCAGTTTCCTCCACATGTAGCACGAGGTGCACTGTCTAATCCCCAGAGCCCCTCCCACAGGGACTCTATAGGAAGGCACTCTGCTTTGGCCAGAGACAGGGCACAGGCGTGACAAGGCCAGGAGCATTCACAGAGCAAAGCACAGGCCAAGTGTCTGATACAAACGGCCAACCCAGGAGGCTGATGGCGCACAGTGTTGGGACCAGTATGCGCACACGTCAGGAAAGCAGAGCGGTCGCTAGGCCAATGCACCGGGGTTTTCTTTCTACACTTACTGTTAAAACAACATTTTTATAACACGGAAATTTGAAAAGGGAGGAAAAGCTTTGCCTTGCTCATAACCCCGCAGCCCTCTCACAACCAACCCCTCGTGTTGTCCCTGTTCCCCGTGTGTATTGGGCCGTGTGGGCTGGATGCTGGGGTGTGCCCTGGACGCCACCGGGAAGAGCCCGGCCACACTTCCCTCCCTCCACGCTCTCAGCCTTTGTCCTCGACTTGGATGCAGCGTCCTTCACTCCAGAAACAGAAATCACGGGAAACAGAGGGCTAGTGGGAAGGTCGGTCACAGCCGTGACGACTAGCGTCTGTGCAGCGTTTCCCAGGCTACACGGCCCCTGCTACCCTTTTACTCACTTGATTCTCACAAGGGTGCCCACCTCTGCCTTTGGGAAGGGTCAGACAAGATCAGCAACTTGTTCAAGGTCACAAAGGTAAATGCTGGAGGAGACTGAGACCAGAGCCCATGCAAAGAGGGGGTGGCAACTGAGTAGCGACTCCAACCTGCTTCCTCCTTGCTCCTGTTTGAGTGTGTCACCTCAGTCAGCTCTGGGTGCCACCACCCACACAGACTGGTGGGATCTTGGTGAGTTCACCATATTCTGTGTCTACACTGAAGCTTGGAGAATCACTTAGGCTTCCCCGAGGTCCTCAGAGTCCAGGAGAACTGACTCACCAGAAACAGATTCATAAGAAACTGATTTATCATATTAGAATGAATGTACTAATTCATAATGAGAAATTATCTTGGTGACAGGATGCTCGTGTTTACTGGTTACTAAAGAACTAAAAACTATGAGAGTCCCGGGGGCTGGCCAGTTAGCTCAGGTGGTTAGAGAGTGGTGCTGGTGACACCAGGGCCCAGAGTCCCAGCCCTGTACTGGCCAGCTGCCAAAAAACAAATAAACAATGTATGAGGGTCCCCTCTTCTCTTCAGGGGCAGAGGAAAGGGCACCAGCTGTTTTTTGTGGATTCTCTTCTAGGTTGGGAAGGGACAGAGAGGTGAGGGAGTGATGCAGTGCCCTGGACGAGGAGATGAACTCAGGAAGACTTCGAGCAAGCACTGTCATGTAGCACAGTTGAGAGCACAGACTAGAATAATTCAAATCCAAGTTCAAGTCCCAGCTTGGCCGCTTAGAAACTCTGTGATCTTGGTTAAATTACCCAAGCTTTCCAATCCTCAGTTTACTCATCTGTAAAATGGGACTAGCAGCAGCACTTGCCTGTTAGAATGTTTGGGAGGATTACATGAGATGATGCACGGAAAGGCGTCCGTCATATAGTAAGGACTCGATAAATGCTACCTGTTTTAAAGCTGCATTTTCGAGAGCAGAGAGGGAGAAAGGCAAGATCTAGGATCCAGAAACTTTGGTATGACTGGCAAATGTTTAGAAAGAATGGGCCTACTGTTTCAGGGGATGGGCCCCAGTGGCAGAGCCCCTGGTATGGCAAGCAGGGGGGTCGCTGAGCTGTGCTCTTCAGGAACAGGGTCTGGTCCCTCCTTTGAGATAGCAGCAATGGCGTGGAGGAGGAAGATATTTCTGTTCAAGCCCAGCCCGTGACATATGGAGTGTTGGCTGGAAAGAGCCCAATATGAGAGAGAGAGAGAGAGAGAGAGAGAGAGAGAGAGAGAGAGAGAACTGAGGGGCCAATTTGTGGGAGAGATCAAAGAAGCTGAAGGCCCAGATGAATGCCAATCAAGTCGGGCCAGCAGGCTCAGAGAGGAGATTTTCTAGACATCAGGGCAGGAGAGAAAATGACTTAACCCAGCACCAGGCTTTCAGGCAAAGGCTGGATGGGATTAAGAGCAGAGGCATTTTATCAGGAAAATCTTCTTGCCAGCCGACAGACTGTTCTCCTGGGAGGAGAAGGCAGTTTAACCCCCACAGGGAAAGGTTTATGGCCTGGCACTGCCCCCCGCCCCACCCCATGGAGTGCTCCCCAAGCTGGGATCCCTGGGGCTTCTTCCCAAAGCCAGTATGTTCTGCAGGGACAGTGAACAGATGTCACATTGTCACTCTACAGCAGCCTAGTATTGTCCCTTCCTCCTAAGCACTTTTAGAGATGACCCATGAAACCTACGAGGCACATAGGAAACAGCATGGCCAATCCGATACTGTCAGCTTGTGAGTGGTTTCTACTGCAGGAGGAAAGATTGAAGCTAGACATCAGGAAGGACTTCCAGTGGAAAAGCTAAAGATAAGGAAGGTAACCGTAGGGAAACAGAGAATCTTGCTCCATAGTAACTAGATCAATGTCCACAGTAATGTTCTACCCTAACTGGTAGTTCTGCCATTTCCATCTCTTGGGTCACAAGACCCCTGTTTTCAGCAAGCCACGCCTGGTCTCCACAGGCACCTGTAGGCCATCAAAGTCCTCTCCCTTGGCATGTGGTGAAATTGAGCCCGTGAGGAGCTGTTGTTCTCTGGAAATAGCTCAGGACCATAGAAACATCTGCTCTGCTGGGGTGACCTGGGTGGAAACAGGAGGAAGATGGAATGAGGGGACTTTATAGCTAAGAGCATACAAACCCCCCAGGCATGGTCTCATGCCCTGCCTCTGGGATGGGCTATGTGCACACAAGGTGTGTAGGTCACCACAACAGGCCTCTGTGAGGGACCCAAGAAGGACAAGACAAGGTTCCTGCTCTCCAGGGAGTGATCAGCTGATGCACCACGGCTGGGGAAGATTGACAGGCCCAGATTAGGGAGGGAAACTCCCATCTACGAGCATCAAGTGGTTCCAAGGCTATATGTACATTATGTTATTAATGCTCCCAGAAAAATGAAGAAACAGGTTCAGAGAGGTTGAGGAACCAGCCCAACGCCACCCAGCTAGTGAGTCTATGTGGTTCCGGATCTCACACTCGTTACGCTCTGCCTGCCTTCCAGCCCTTGTTCCCTGTGGGTAAGCGTCTCTCAGCTTCACCTCTAGCTCGGAGCTTTCGAAATTATACCACACACAGAAGTCCAATACTTCTCCATTTAAGGAACTCTAGCATGAGACACCAGGATCATAAAAATACTAGCAGTTCAGGTTAAAGGACTGTTCTTTATTTTGAAATTGCAGCCTTTCTACTTTTCATGTTCTTTTATAATATTACAGGGAAAATGAGTGGTGATTTTGCTTTTTATTTTCTAATTTGACAAAATGAAATGTTGAAAATCCTAAAAAAGAAAATCATAGTTGCTAGTTATATAGGACTTACTAGGCATTTTAAGGTATTACTTTTTTAATTCCCAGGACAACTCCTTTCATAGAGGACAGCGAGGCACAGAGAGGTTAAGTCACTTGCCCAAGGCCACACAGCAGGCAAATGGCAGAGCCAGCATTCAAACCCAGGTGGTCTGCCACCGAGCCTACACTTGTAACTGCAGGGATACTGCCCCTAATTATGAGCTGGCCCACAGTGGCTTCAGCCCAGGTGTTGCCTGCACTCAGGGACCCCAAAGGCACTCATGCCCGGGACCTGGCTCCCAGCTGGTTCATGGTCTGACGCTTCTCTTATTGAGTACAGCGCTCCTGGCATCGCCTGGCACTTCTGAGAGCCATTCTTGTGTGGCTCCTGACAGCCACCATGGTCCATTTGGGGATCATTACACACAGATCCAGGCCACACAGAACTGGTGGGGGTGGGGTAGGGTGGTCCCTTAAGGAACACCTCCGTTTTCTCTCCCAAAAGTCTTCTTTGCCCTAATATTGGAGCCCAAGCTATGGGTCTGCAGCCTTCCCAGTCCTGCCAGCACAGGGTTGCAGGGGACACCCCTCTTGGAGGTCCCTGACCCTTTTGGGATCTGCATGACCCTGATAGTTCCCAAGCCTCCCTCACAAGGCACGCTGCACAAACTTGGTGCTTGTGAGAAGCAAGCACCATCGGTTACATAAAGACAAGGAGGACATTTGCTCATAAGGAAAATCTAGGGGATAATAAACACAAATTCAGGACAGGAATTCTTCTGAGGAGAGAAGAGAGACACGCAGAGTATTAAAGGCTTCTAATGCACTATTTCTTGAGCTGTATACATGGGAATATTTTTCTTTATACCTCACCTATATGCTATATATATTTGCATATATAAAATAGTTCATAATAAAAGAAAAAAATAAGTAAAGCCCAGAGTTCACTAGGCTGTAAGTGTTAGATGCTGCCTGCGCCAGCCGTGAGATGACGTTAGGTTGTGGGTTCAGGGAAGGTTTCAGAGGCTGTGGTTCCGGAGCCTCGTCTTAAGGCTGGGGAGAGGAGGATGTCGGCAGGTAGGAGATAGCTTCTCCTGGAGTAATAACACAAGCATACCTGGAAGGTGAGAAGCCCCAAGGTGTATTCAGGTGCATGGTGAGCTATGTTTCCCAGGCCAGAGAGAAACATGAACGTGTGAAATCGCGTGTTGGGGAGGGGACAGGGAGGATGTTCTTAGGGCTGGATTTTGCTACCAGATCCATGCCTATTTTCGAGAGCATAAACTGATCAAAACTGTTAAGATTCCAGTGGCAATGAGATGGCATTGGTCAGTATGGCCCAGCTTGGGAGCCTGTGAGGGGGGTGGGGGCCTGCGGGGGCCTCCCTGCAGCATGTCTGCTCTAACGTGCCCAGGTGCTGCTTCCACCGTGGGATGCGCTAAGCAGGGGAGGTCGCCACATCCGCCACCTGGGACAGTCTGCAGCAGCCGCTCCTGGGCCCACCTTGAGTGAGTAGCCTGGGTATGGGGAGGGCTTGAGCCCAGGGGAGTGGCTGTGATTCCTTTGACAGGAACCCCCTAGAGACAAACCAAACCTGCCAGCACCTTTTGGAACAGCTGTGTGACCAAAGCCTGGAGTCTCCAAGGAGCCAACAAGGAGAGAAAGTGACTTACTCTCTCGGGGCCCTTGGGAACCGGGCGGGAGAAGCGTCTGTCACAGTCAATGAAGTCAGGGAGCCTCTGGAAGTGGATGAGCCTGGAAAGCCACATCTGCCCTCCTCCAGGGGTTTCTATTCTGAGACCTGGCTTCTAGCTTGGATGACGGTGATCAAGGAGCCACGGGCTGGAGGAGGTGCTAGTTTGGATTAAATGATGTGCTGGAGGCAAGGGGAGGCTCGTGCTGTGTCACTGGGCATTGGGGGCAGGGAGCTGGCAGCTTTGAACACGAGCAGGTCTGGAACCACGTGGGCCTGGGGCCACACAAAGGCAAGCGGAGGTGGGGGAGCTGTGCCTCGTTCCTTCCAGACGTCGAAGCTCCTTGTCCAAACTGCTCATCCTCCGATGGGGAGACCGAAGCACAGAGAGGGGAAGCGACCTGCCCACGGCTGTGCTGCATGCAGCAGGCAGGAGCGGGACTCGATCCTGACGCCGGGCCCGGCTCTCTTCCCACCACATTGGGCAGGGTTTTCCAGCCTGTTCTTTGAGTCAGCATGGAGTGAATTTGTTTCTCATCTGTCCCTACCACTGGCCCTCTGTTCACCCCCTCAGTACCATCTGTGACCCCCGAAAGACACTTGGCTCCCCACTCTCCGTGCTTTTATTCTGACCATTTAGGATCACTTTATTGATTCGGAGAAAGCAGAAAAAGAAGTGATTTAGAAAAGACTGAAAAATCTTGAGGGAATGTGAGATGTGTTGTTCACTTTTGTCCAGAAAACACTTCATTTCTTTGTCCCAGAAGAGCTTTGAGAATGGCTGGCGGAGCCTGAGATGACCTAGTGCACGTGGCCAGGCCCTCCGGAGGAGTCTTCCAGCCCGAGGAATCCTTCAACCTTCAAAACACTCCTGGCAAGATCTCCAGTCATTACTGTTCTAGCCATTGCACAGACGGAAGAACAGCCCTGTCCCTCCTGCAAGCCGCTGCCACCACTACCACCAGCAGCCCTTGGGGGCTGAGCCTCCTCCCTTCTCTCTCCCAACTTTATTCCTAGAGCTGCCACCCAAGGCCACCTCTGGTGAGAGAGTGGGGAACTCAATCTGCATGTCCCTCCTCCCTGAGTCAGAGCCCTCAGCGGCTCCTGTTCCCTCCTGGGCAATATGGCCTGCCAGGGCCCGCCCGGGAGCCCAGAGACGACGCTCTCTACCCTGCATCGGCTCCCTGGGGTGTGGTGGTGCTCTCTCTGCACCCACTCCTGCTGAGGACAGGACGCGCTTCCTGTCGTGGCAGGCATGGAGACGAGGAGGTCTTTTCATCCTCGTTGCTCTCCTGGAAAGGAGGCTTTCACACCCTGCTTTGCAGATGGAAAAACTGAGGTACAGAAAGTTAGGTATGTTACTCAAGACCACCCACTAATCAATTGCAGAACCAGGCTCTCGCCCCACCCGAGCTGTCTTCCCTCTGAATGAGGATAGTGATGACCAGTCTCTGAAAAGCTCTGTGGTGCTCGGCACCCGAACAGTTTTTCTGTATGATCAGAGCTGCCTCCAGCCCTGGGCACAGTTCTCAGTGTGCGGAAGATTCTCCATGATTAGCCTGGGATCCACAGAGTCCGTAAAGAGCCTGATGTGGAGGTAAAATTTGGCATGTGTGAAATAATGCACATTTCTAGGGAGAGAGTCAAGAGCCCACAGCAAATGTATCTGGAACCCAGGAAAGCTCTACAGTTCTGGGGGCAGGGAGACCGGGGTAATCCTGGCTGTCAAGAAGAAGGGAAAGATCAGACACCGGGCACCCATCGTGGGTAGGGTCCTCAGGCAAGCAGACTCTGAGTCCAGCATGACGACTTTTTACTAGGATGCCCTGGGGTCAGTGCCGGGGAGGAGGGGAAGGACACAGCACGGGCAACATCGAGCTGCAATGGCTCAACAGCAACCTCAGCCAATCCCGCCGTGAGCTCTGGAGCGAGAATGACCTATCACGCTTGCCCCACGCTGGGTCAGAATGGCTGTGCCTTTACGTCTCCACTTCAACTGGTCACTGGGTGTGGACAGCCCTTGGAAGGATGTGGCTTAGGGCCAGGCAGCTGTCTGTAGCCAAGACGATCCCTGACGGGCTGGCAACTGCTGGCCGCCCCCAGTTGCACCCCAGCAGCTGGTGAGAAGCCCTGTGTGAAGGAGGGTCTGCATGCTCCTCACCACGTCCACCCCAGACTCATCTCTGCAGCTGGATGTGGGGCCCAAGAGAGGGAAGATCACCAGGACACCCCCAGGAGCTCAGGGGAAGGGCTTATAGAGGTTCTTCAGGTCAGAGTGAGTCCCACCCCCATAACTCGTGTCGAGGTGTGAGTGTGAGGACGGCAGCCCAGCAAGTACAGACCCTACAGAGACGCAGCCCATGTCCAGGAAGGAGCCGTGTCCTGGGTGCTGCAGCAATGGGCTTCCAGCTCCATACAAGACTGGGGATTGATGTAGAAGGTCTTTGAGTCGAAACAGATGGTCCTTCCAGCTCTGGCAGCCTAGGATGAAGATTCCAGCCTCTCCTCAGACCATTTTTACAGATGGAATGCACAGAGGAAAACAGAGCTGGGAACATTCTGTTGATGCTCAGCCACCAAACAGAGGTTCTGAGCACTCGGGCCCCCGCCGCTCCCTGGTAGAGTGCCCAGAGCATAAATCCACACAGCAGGCACGGGACGCGAGCCCTGCAGGGAAGGTCCCGCACCATGGAGGGTGCGGCCAAGGGGCTTGCCTGTAGGGGGGAGCACATAGAGATTCCTCAGAGGCCGTGGACCCCGTGAATTGGTGACCCCCCAAGGCCAAGGCCCCTTCACTGAGTTGCAGCTTCAGAGAGAATAGTGGTCGGCGGAGACCTCAAGGAAACCAGTCCATCTGGAAGGCTGGGAAGTCTAAATATGGAGAAGCCCCTCCACTTCAGGATCCTCCGTGCTATTGTTGTGGGAATTCCTTTGGGACTCCATGCTGTAGGGTTCTAGCTCAGAAAACAATCACCACCCCCTCACCATTTATTAAGGACTACTGCATGCCAGGCCTTGTACTAGGTGCTATGTGTGCTTTAGGTTTTCCTTGCGGAAACCTTGCAAAGTTATTAGAATGTCCACTTTGCTGATGAGGAATTGAGAGCCGTGCAGAGGTTATGTAACTTGCCCAAGGTCACATAGTAAGTAGCAGACTTGGGATTCTAACCCAGGTCTTCCTGACTCCAAAGTCCCTTTTCTTTACCCTCTGCTGTATAGCCTTAAACTTTGCCATATTGAGGAGAGCAGACTAGGGGTTCCATGCCCCCCTTCCAGCACACAAGGACAAGGTCCCCTTTCCAACACTTGTTCATTCTGTACATTGGAGGACCCCAGTCTCTCAGGTCCCTGTGCCTATAGGTGGAAACTTAGGGCTGGTGAGCATCGGTGGACTGGCCTCCACAATGGAATCCAGGCTCTTGAAATGTCCAAGCTAGAAGGGACCTTAGAGATGAGCAAGCCTCCCTCATGTGACAGGTGAGGAAAGTGACCAGGAGGACATGAATTGCCCAAAGCCACAGAGCTAGTCAGAAGCATCGTGTGTGCGTGAGTGAGTGTGTGTGTGTGTGTGTGTGTTGCATGTGTGTGCATGAGCACGTGCTGGGGCTGGGGACGAGGGTCCAGCTCCCAGGCCTTAGGATGAGTTCAGGTGAGAAGACCTTGGAGCCTTATCTCTATCCAGAAGTGTGGCCCACAAACAGAGCCCCCCCATTCCCAAAAAGGCTATTTTTAAAATCTGGTTTGTTTTAATGCAGGTAGTTTACTTGGGACAAGGTGACCCTAAGCAGTGCCCATAGGGGAGTGGGAAAATGAGGCAGAAGAGAAAGAAGCCAGTGTAGGGTCTATTAGTGATCAAGTTACTGCTTTGGGCAACTGGGGCTTGGTACCCCCGGGGACATTTAAGAGATGGTGTAGAATGTGCCTCTGAGTTGCCACACCCAAGGTGGTGCATTTGCCCACAAGCCCCCCAGTCACCAGCTAAGTACTGCTATCGAGGGGCGTCACTCCCCCAGGACCTCTTGCCAGGCGCTGCAGCCATCAGAGAAGGGAGAGGGCTGTTGTCAGAGGCGTTGGTACCTGAGAACCAGCCAGTTCCCAAAAGATTCTTGAGAATATTTTGGGTCAAGAGGTGCTGTGTGCCAGATGGGTGGGACCCAGTGCTGCCCTCCAGGCCCCGGGCGCCAGCGTGCTGGGGGAGAAGGGCTATCCCATGTGCTCTGAGGGAAGAAGGGCCTGGGCTACAGACGAGGAGTTGAAGTTAGATGTAAAAGAGATCTTCCTGGTGACACTAGTGAAAAACATCACAGATATCTAGAGCTTCATCCAACCGAGAAGCTTGATCGGTGGCCACATGAGAAATCGTGGGGCAAAGAAATATGCTGCAGCAAGGAGCTCTGCCTCTGTGGGCATGCAGGGGAGACCTGGGGGGCAGGTGGAGGTGGAGTGCCCAGAGGATTCTTTGTGCAAGCCTCGGTTATTCCGGCAGCAGGAGGAACACCTCTCCACACGCAAAGCAACAGGAAGAGGTCCTCTGGCATCAATCAGGGCATCTTTCATGGAGGCAAAGTCTTGAGAGAAATAAGCCAAGGTTGCCCAGCTCTCCTGTACCAGGGCCACCCCGCCCCCTTGGGTCCCCTGCTCTTGTTCGTAAAAATGGGAGGTCACAGACTGCCCTAGACAACCTAAGGCCCCTTCCAGTCCTGGCCCATTGTCACTGTCCACTGTAGAGGCCATTCCCTGACCCTCGAGTTCTCTTCAGCTCACCCATCAACAAGTGCTGGGTGAGCAGGTGTCATCCGCCCAGTGCCACGTGGGGAGACAGGAACCAAACACAGGCCCTGCCTCCAGGAACTTGCTGAGCACGTACTCAGTGCTAAACACCTTACCTATGCTGACTCCCTTCTCCCTCACCATAAACCCACAAGGTGGGCACCGGTACCATGGTTACACAGGTGAGGAAACAGGCTCAGAGGAAAAGCAGCTTGCCCAAAGCCACACGGTGGCAGGGCTTGGACTTGAGCCCATGCTGTTAATCACAGTGCTTCTCCTCTGCCGTGAAATTGACAGTGGCTCTCTAAGGACAGCTCCTAGAGTTCTAGGAGACGGAGGAGTGAAAGCTGTAGTCACCCAGGAAGTCTTCATGGAGGAGGTGGCTTAGCACTGGGCCTTGAGGGAGGGGCAGCACTGGAGGCTGGCAGGGAGGGGAGTGACGTGACTGAACGAACTGCCCCGGGCCCGCTGGAGGGTGGCTGCCCCAGCCAGCAAGGCGTCTTCTAGAGCAGGCAGGAGGGCTGCAGCCATGGCTCAGCCGGCCGGGAGCACAGGAGGCCGGGAGTAACAGATGCAGGTGAGAGCCTCCTCCTCAGGTTGAGCCAGGCCAAAAAACGAGTCCACCTGCCACAGAGGGACTCACACCCCCGCCAGGCCCGTAAGCATCACTCCTCCCCCAGACTCGTGGGAAGCCTAAAGACGGAGCTGGTTTAGTGTGGATCCGCTTCCTCCTAAGCCAGCCGCCGAGGGGCCACTGATGACTGCAGTAGTGTTCATGAGGCACGCACGGGTGTAAGCCCTTTAATTCATTCACACTCTCCAGCATCCCTATGAGGTAGGTACTATTGTGATGCCCACTTCATAGATGGGGAAGCAGAGGCATAGTGAGGTTAAGTAACTTGCTCAGGGTCACACAGCTAATAAGAGGCAGAGCCCACATTTGAACCCAGACAGCCTGTTTTTAGCTACTCTGCTGTGCCATGTCTAAGTGGACGTTCGTGAGCTCTGGCCCTGGCTGCCGCTTCCCTCTGTCTGGGATGCTCTCCCCAGGTGCAGGTTCTCGTCCTTGCCCGGGGCTCTTCCCTGCCATGGCAGCCCCTCCCTAGAGGGGGCTGCAGGAGACACCCCACCAGTACCCCTCACTAGCAAGGCCACCACCAGAAAGACCAGGCCAGAGTGCTCCGTCCTTGTCCCCCACCCCACACCCACACGCACCCCGTCCCCTCCCCCAACCGAGCACGTTGCCTTTTGTTCACAGTGATGGCTCCTGCGCCCAGGCCGGCGGGGGCGTAGAGGACTCCGTGGTGGCAGCGGTGGCAGTGGCAGCCGGCAGACCCAGTGCCCATGCCCCGAAGGCTCAAGCCCAG
Organism: Galeopterus variegatus; assembly: GCF_000696425.1. NCBI lineage: Eukaryota > Metazoa > Chordata > Mammalia > Dermoptera > Cynocephalidae > Galeopterus > Galeopterus variegatus. The sequence continues at coordinate 914,463 of NW_007726181.1, read as the reverse complement.
GAGCTGCAGGAGGAGGAGGAGCAGCCGGGGGCAGGGGGTGCCTCCCCGAGGGCTGGCCCCCACCACGTGGCCTCCCCCGGCCGGCAGCAGCCTGCCCTGGCGACGGCGCTCTGCTCCCACGCCCCTGCCGCCTCCGATTACGAACTCTCCCTTGACCTAAAGAATAAACAGGTACCCAGGGCCTCCAAGGGGGGCGGGGAGGGTGGTGAAGGGGCCCTGCTTTTGGGGGCTGTCCAGGGCACCAGGGACCTCCCCATCTGGGCCCAGCTCTGCTGCAGGCACACCCCTTTGGCCACAGTTCTCCCAAACTGAGCTACCTGGTCTGTCCTTCCCTGTAGCCCATTCCTCAGGGACCAGCCACAGGCCACTGCCTCGTTCCCACTTAGGCCTCACTGGCAGGGGGCGCACCCTTGCAACGCCAGGCTCCTAGGCAGTGCGTCCAGGGGTGCTGCTCCTTTGGCAATGTGCAGGGAGCCTGAACTCCACATTCCCCTGGACAAGTAGCCCATTGTTCTCTGGGGAGGTCTCCACCTCCACCTGCCAGTTAGAAGATACAGCCCAGCTTCCCCATGCCTACCCAAGAGGCAAGCCAATGCCTAGGCACACACAGGCTCAAAAGAGGTGCAAAGACAGTGGTCTTCTCTAGGTAGACTGAGGAGTTGCAAGATAATCCAGATTGGGGGAGTCAAGAGCTCCCCTGTTGGAGAACAAATCTCATGGAGGGTCTCCATCTTCCCTTTTGTGCAGGAGGGGAAAGTGGCCAGTCATGGGGCCCCCACTGACCCTCAAGAAAGATACTGCCACAGTGTGTCTCAGTGGACAATTAAGATGCCCGGAGGGAGGTCTGTAACCATGTGTGTGTGTGTGCATGTGTGTGTGTGCATGTGTGTGTGTGTACATGTGTGTGTGCATGTGTGTGTGTGCGTGCGTGTGTGTGTGCATGTGTGTGTGTGTGTGTGTGTGCATGCACGCACTTAGAGAGATATGATGATGAGGTACCGTTAGGAAAGAGCTTTGAACTTGGAGACAAAGATGTGAGATCCAATTCTTATTCTTCCTCTAATTAATCCTGTGACTTTAGGAGTTCCACTTAAGCACTCTGGGCATTGGTTTCCTCATCGGCAAAGTTGGGAATTAGACCTTGAATCATCTCTAAAGTCTCTTCTGGTTCTAAAATGTGTAGGTTCCAAAGAGCCATTCTTTAACCCAATGCACAAGGTGAATCTTAGGAAAGGAAGCCAGCAGGAAGGTCACTAAGACTGAGTCTGGCTGAAGTGACCTTGCTTCTTTCTTTCGGCACTGAGACCAAGCTGTTACCCTGGTCAAAGCCCAGCTGGAGGCAGTGCATGTGGCTTTCAGTAAAGTACCTGACAAACTCTCCCATGATACCCAGGTGGACAAGGTAGGAGTGTGTGGATTAGATGACGGTACGGGCAGGTGGGCTGTTCTCAAACAGAATTCTCAAAAACGATTTTTCTACCAGCACCAATTTCAGAGGAGTGGAGTGGGGCACTGTCCTCGGTCCTGTCCTGTTCAACCATTTTGACAAGGCACTGAATAAAGGCATAGAAGTTACATTTTCCAAACTCTGATGACATAAAGCTGAAAGAGGACAGCTAACACCTTAATGATAGAATCCAAGATCTTAAGAAAGTCTCACCAGGACAGAAGGATATTTAAATGAAAAAAGTAAGATGAAATAGGAAGAAATCTGAACTTGTGCTCTTAGCTTTGAAAAGCCCCCAGCACAGCATACGATGGGCAGGCGAGGCCCTGGGAGAAAGGCCTTAGGGCTCCAGTTGTGTGTAAGCTCCAGACACGTGAGCGGCAGGTGGAGCCGCTCCCGGGCTGCCAGGACAGCTTTCAGCAGCCTTCACCAGGGACAGAGCCCAGAGCCAGGGGGAGCCGGCCGGTGGCCCCACCCTGGGGACTGGCCAGGGACTGTTTGGATCCTGTGCTTGGTTCTGCAGGCCGCACTAAGAGGGTAGATGAGAATCCTGAGGTTCCTGAGGTGGTGTCGTACGAGAAGTTGCAGACAGGGAAACAAGCTTGAAATATGGAAGTGCGGGCGTGTGAAAAGGGGACTAGATGTATTTTCTATCATTCCAGGAAAAATAGTTTCGGCAATCTATGGAAGCTATAAGAGGGGGAGATTTTAGCTTAATTAACAAGTAGAGCCGGTTTAAAAATATATATACTTCCCTGACTGTGCGTTGGTGAGTTCTCTGTTACTGGGAGTGCCCAGGCAGGGGCTGGAACACTGCGGTGTGATCTGGGGGCCCGTTGGCCCAGATGAGGGAGTCCTCTCAACTCCACGTGATTCTCTGCTCCCTGAGGACAGAGACCATCTCACGGCTATCTTTGTCCCCTTCCCCAGCGTCTAGCAGAGTGTCCTGGACACACAAAGAGCTCATCGAGTGAGCGCTTTTAAAGTAACTGTGATGTACAAGGCAACAAGGGAGCAGGGTACCAAGAAGAAAAAAAGCGCTCCCTACCTGCCTCCCAAAGAGCTTGCGGCGCCACGTAAGGAGTATCCAGTCAGCACCACCAGAGAACACTGTGCTTTGTCTTGGGCAAGAGAGTTAGTTCTGGCTGCCTGGGCAGGACACGGGGAGCTGTGCAGGACTCGGGTACTGTGGACATTTTTTGCAGTGGGCATGACTCCTGTAGATGGGTTTGCATGTCAGGAAAGGGGAGGACTGATAGAGAGTGTGACAGGGGCCCTCTCGTCAAGTGAATCAGCCTTGGGAATAGTTTACCTCCCCTGGCTCGTGTGTCTCTCTAGACCAGGCACAGCTGGGGGTGGAAGTGGGTAAAAGGAGATCGAGGGGCCAGAGCAAGGGTATTGGAACACAGCACACATTGACAAGAGACTGAGCTCCACTCTCTCTTCTGCCAATGAGCTGTGTGACCTCAGGCAAGTTGCTTAACTTCTCTGGGCCTCGGTTTCCTCATGTGCCTCTCCGGGCTTTCCGTGCTCTACTCTTTGCCTCTGCCTCCGAGGTCTGTCCACCCCTTGACCTCCTGCACGCCGTCCTCTCTCGTGTTGGGACTGCTTTACGTGCTCCTCCTTCCTCTCTGGAGCTTTTCCTGCCCTCCCAAGGCTGCCTCGGTGCCCCTCCTCAGTGACCCCACAACAGCCAGGTGTTCCCTGTCACAGCCCTTCAGCCCTGCATTGTCGTTTCCTGTTGACTTAACTCCTCCTTGAAGGCAGGACTCATGACTTGTTCGTCATTATATCCCCAGTGCCTAACGCACTCCCTGGCACAAAGAAGATGCTCGAAGGATGAAAAGGGGAAATAAGACCCTAGAGGCATCAGGGGTGGATGGGATGGGCATGAAGCCTGGGGCCAGGACCCCACTCTGTCTTTAAGTCTCTTTGAGATCTACGATTTTGCATACTGACCTCGTGGTCCCCAGCAGCCTCGTGGGGTCCTGTGGTCCTTGGACTGGAAGGCGTCTTAGATGGCTATCATCTCCCCAGTCCGCCAGGCTGCCAGCCTCCTCTGTCAGCCCATCTGATCCCCAGGAGTGTTGTCCTTGGTCTCTCTCTCCCCACATGTGCTCATCCCCAAACCCCACCGAGGCTACCCCTTAAGTGTTTCACAGACCCTACCCTATCTTGCCATCCCCCCTGCCCCACCAGAGACCAAGCCATCCTCACCTCTTGCCTGGGCCTCTGGGGATGTCTCCTGCCGGCTCCCCACTGCGTGTAGCACAAAGGCTTCCCCAGGATCCCCTGCCACAGACCCACACCACATCAGGGCTCCAGCCATTCCTATTTGCCCTTCCCCAAATCTCCCAGCCATCCTTTGCCTTTGCATGTTTAATTTCCTCTGCTGGCCATGCTCCCCCCATTGCCAAGCATGCTTCATTGGGGTATCTCTGCTCACGCTCAGGTGTCTGTGGGCATCCTGGAGCTTGGGAGAGGGCCTACTGAGTGCCCCAGAGCCCCCTCTGCTCACAAGCACAGGGACTGTGCTGTTCTCAGGGCCATGGCAGAGTTGAGGAGCTTGCACAGCGCACACCTCCAGGGGCCCATGCACTTCCCAGCTGGTGGGGAGAGCGCGTACTCTCAGAGCTGTGCATGGTCCTTGCCCACCATCACTCTCCGGCAGCCAGCACAGTCCCCGTTGCCTAGGACACTCCCCGTATGGAAGGGACACATGAATGAAGAAATGAATGAGGCCCACCTCAGAGCTTCCCTCTTCTGACTGGCCCCTTCCCCAGCTCTCCTCCCTAGAGGTCACAGTGGGAAGGTCTTCCTGCACAGCTCTGTCCCCTTTAACTCCCCCCACCTCCCCTCACAGTGATCCCTGGGGCTACAACCTAGGTGGACAGGGAGGGAGCATGCAGGTCCCTTGGGGGGCCCCTCAGAAAAGCTGCTGTGGCAAGGATATAGAGGGCCCAGGTGTGATTTCCAAATACTCCAAGTTATCGAGGGAGTTTGTGTCCTGTCCTCTGCCACTGTTGCTGGACGGACTACTGGAGCCCATCTAGGCTATCCAAACCGGAACCACGGGGCTGTGGTCAGTAGCATCTAGGCCCTGCTCCCCAGGTCAGGGTCCTGTCTGGACAGCTGTCCCTTCCCAACAGCCGGCCTCCCCATGCCCCAGGCCTCAGGGCCCAGCCTCACCTGGCACCTCCTCAAGGAGAAGTGGTGGCTACGTTTCCATGTCGCTTTCCCTCTCTGGGCCTCAGTTTCCTCATTTGTGAACAAGGGGCTGTACCAGAGTGTACCAGTGGCTCCTCCCCACTATGAAGGCAAGATGTCCCCATGGGTATGGAGGTCTCTAGGAGCCAGCCTGAGGAGGATGGTGGTGAGCGCATTGAGTTTCATTCAGTCCAGAGAACGGTGCTGCACAGCCGCGCTGTCCCAGGCCCTGTGGCAGGCCTGGGGAAACCATGGTGCAAAAGATATAGTCCTGGTGGAGGGCTCACATCCAGTGGGGGGCGCTGACATGTCACCAGCACCAGCTAGTACTAAGTGTGCACTGACTGTGTGCCGGGCGCAGTGCTGAGCATTTGCTGCACATTGTGTCCCAGCTGTGCCTGGCATCCCTGTGAGGTAGGCACTATACTACCCCTGTTGCAGGAAAGAGAAGACTAAGATACAGCCCTGGGAGGTAGTGCAGCCGAGACGTGACTCCATAGTCCGTGATTTTAACCTAGTGCCCTCTCCCGTCTCTTGTCATTCTGGCGAAGGAAGGGGTGGGCTCTGTGGGAGTGGGGCACAGCGTCTGTGCAGCACTGAGAGGGCAGGCGGCCAGCCTGGCATTCGGAGGGGGCTCCAGGAGCAGCTCTGCCAGAGCGGGTCTCTGTGACCTCAGCACAGGAGAGGTTCCCAGGGGCAGCCCTGCTCCCAGGCAGGCCTCAGTGCCCAGCCATGTTGAACACCTACTGTATTTCAGATGGTGGATGGGGCACACAGAAAAGAAAGACATAGCCCCCCCCCCAGCCAGGTCATGGCCTACTGTGGCCCCCAAGCATCCCTGAAGCTCCACTCCCACCCAGACAGTCTACTTCTCAGCCCCAGGCACGGGTTTGCCTTGCCAAGTTCTGGAGGCCGAGGACATGCAACACCTTAATGTTCTCAAGGAGACATCTCTGTTCCGGGGAAATCCTTGCTCGTGTTTGAAAGCCCCGCTCCCGGGCCCCGCTGCTGCTCTTCCTCCCCACCCTGGCTTGGCCACCATCTCCCAGCGGCCCGGCAGGCCCAGCTGCCGTAGCAACCTGAGAAGAGGGAGCATGTTCTAATTAACACTGAGAGGCTCATTAGAGACACACAGCCCCCAGCCCCCTCGCTGCTGCTTCTGCAGAGCTGACAGACTGCTCTCTTGGGAAGAGGAGAGGCCACAGTTACCCGTGATTCGTGGGGCATCGAGAGAAGTGAGCAGAGCTGCTCCTCTGCCAGTGGGCCCGGGGAACCCTCCCTCCCCTGCACACCCACCCGTCAGCCCACTCACCTGGCCCTGGTTAAGAGCAGGATTGGGGTGCATGAGGGGACCGCCTGACCTGGGGTACTGCTGAGTCCCCAAGTCCTGAGAATGGGGAGGGGGTACGTGGAGGAGGCAAAGAACAGGGCGTTTGGCTCCAAGCCTGGATCTAGAAGAGAGTCTGGATTTTTATTTCCCCTGGAGCATGGGAGAGAGTTCCATTTAGCTCACGTCCACAGACATTTGTTTAGCCCCTCTCCATGGGTCCAGCACGGGGCTGGGCACGAGGGATACACGGACAGATGATACTGTCCTGCCTGTGAGGGACAGCGGAGAGTTCTGAGCAGAGGCTGGGCTGCAAAGGGCGGGAAGGAGGCTGTAGGGACAGCACAGGCTCAAGGCTGGGACAGGTGGGAGCTGGTCGTGCTGAACCGCTCAAATGAGTGGTGACAAAGCAATAACGAATTCAAATGCCATTCGGTGATCCCTGCTCCACGCCAGCCCCATACCAGGTGCTACACAGGGGTCAGAGGATGGCTGAGATGCATCTGATGCCATGAACCACTCATGCTCCGCTGGAATCTGGGGGAGGGGAAAGGGAAGGCAGGACGGGTTGGATGAATACCACAAAGATTAGGGGAGGAAACAGTGTCCAGGAAAGTTTGAAGCAACATTCTCTGCGGGGGCCCAAGGAAAGGAGACCCTGCCTGGTTGGGGGATTGAGAAGGCTTGTGGGAGAGGCACATTTGAGACAGATCTTGAAGGAAGGGGGACATTTTCTCTGGAGGAAAGGGGACGAGAGTGGCATTGAAAGGGACATCGTAGGCTGTGGGAGAAGGCTGAGTGAGCACTCGGGCAGGAGGCCGGGGTGTGCTGGGGGAAGAGCAGGTAGCTGTGCTGGTCAGTGGTAGAGACTTCACACAGCAGAGCCTGGGAGGGAGGTGCAGGCCGGGTTGTCAGGGCTGGAAAGCCAGGAGGATGCATTCGCACTATGTGGGGTGATGTTCTCAAGCAGAGGAAGGCCTGCAATGACACAGGCTGTTAGCACGGATCAGTTAATATAGCGTAAGGCGGGTGGGGGGTGGGTGAGAAGGAAGCAGGAGATGGGAGGCTGCTGGGGTGGTCCAAGTGCGAGCACAAAGCCAGTCCCACGTGGTGACGTTTTGTAGGAAGGTCAAGGGTGACTGCTATGTGCTGGATGCTACATGAACCAATTTAATCCTTATAACAAGCCAGAGTCAGCAGGATTAGCCTCATTTAACAGATAAGGAAACTGAGAATCAGCGATGTTGGGAAAATTGTCCTAGGTCAACCTGCAGGGTAGAGGCAGATCTGGGACTGGGCATTTCCTCTATCTAATGCATACTCATCGATCCATTAGAGTGACGTTATGGTCATGGACAAGGTTCACTAAGGAAGGCAGGCAAGAGGTGAGAAGATATTAGCCTTCAGAACATGTTTAGAGTCACAAAGGCTCTGCCTGTGATAGTTCACCTCTTAATTAGTTGTTACTTATCAGCTATCAGGGGCTGCTCTAATGACTTCCAACACAGAAGTCATGGAAGATGTCCAGAAACATATGGGGAAACATTAAAGTGTGTGTGGAGAATGGAAGATGGCACATGTGTGCCTAGTAACTGGCATGCTTGGGGATTTTGTGTGGCCAGAATATGGGATTGAAGAGCTCTGTGGAGACAGGAAAACCACGATAGACTGGGTCAGTAGAGCTGAGGAGAGTTTCAAGGTGGTAAAAATACCAAGAACTGCAGAAAGGAGGGAGGAGGAGGGTTGAAGATGAGCCATGCGATCCAGCGATTAGAAGGGCATGCCAACCTTCCTGAGGGCCATTTTGGAAGTCCAGCGGAGCAGGAGCTGGATGGAGTGCAAGGAGTCAGGGTACACAGGCTGGATCAGTAGTTCGGCATTTGTTCATGCACTGGTCTTCCAAAAGGTTCAATGGGAAGTAGAAAGAAAGTGAATGAGCTAGTGCCCCAGAGGTGGGGAGTCCAGCAGAGTTATGTTCTAGCCTGGGGAGATCGGGGAGGGGCTGCAGGCAGGTGGACAGGGGCCAATAGAAGGGCGGAGGTTGGGAATGCAGAAAAAAGAGACTGGAGGATAAAGCGAACATGCAAAGGAGGCAAGGGGGAGATCACCAGCTTTGGGTCAGATTAAGAAGGTGTTGGAGGGTCACAAAGATAACTTGGGAATTAACTTTTAAATTTATTCCGTACATATTCATTGCAGGCCTACTGTGTGCTGGGCAGTGTCCAAGCACTGGGGATTGCCTCTGAGGCAGATGTCTGTGTTTTTCATGGGTACATGAGGTCATATTTAGATAAAGACCAAGTAGGCAACTGTCCAGTTGGTACAGTAGTCAGAATTCTAGTATGGTCCCCAGATTCCTGCACCCTAGTATACATGTCCTGTATAATTCCTGCCACCTTAGAGGGAATGTCTTTCTAGTCCTTTCCTGAGAGATTTTGCTAAAGGAGAAAAGTAGGAACATAGCAACCCAAGAGGAGAAAAGACCATAGACAGGGGCATGAAGCTGAGAAGAGGTGAGTAAGGGCCCTGAAGACAAACTGGCCCCACGTTAGAAGTCTTCCTGGGGCCACATCTGCAGATACCCCATCCTCCACCTGCCAGCACACCCAGTCCTGTCCTGACTGGACAGCTCCAACGGCTGAGAACAGAGGTGAACAGTATTGGGGAACTACTGGTCATGGTGGCCTGGAGGGACTCCCACTCTTGAGACATTATCCATCTTTTTATTAAATTCACATTTATCGAGCACCTATCATGTGCCAGACCCTGGGCTGGGTACAGGGAAGAAAGACCCTGATCCCAACCTTAATGATGCTCCCAGGGAATGGGGACTAGCCCAGTGCAGTGACATGAATGCTGAACAGAAGCCCAGGTAAGCAGGAGCAGCAGCAGATTTTTTTTTTTTTTAGCACTTCTGTTGAATTTTTCATTGTTTATTATTTTGTAATGTGCACAAAAGTAGAAACAATAGTCTAATAAACTCCCATCTAGCCATCACCCAGCTCAACCATTTTTATTAATATTTTTAAATATTGTGTCATCTCACTCTTCCACTTTTTTGAGAGTATTTTAATACAAATTCAAGATGTCATGCATTTTACCTATAAATACTTGTGTATGCATCTCTGATGAGAACATTTTTAAATAACCGCCAGGACAGTACTGCCCCCTGGGACATCACCAGTCCCCAGGATGGAATACTACATCCCACAGCACAAGGAGTCTTGCCGAGACCAGTTATCTCAGGCCATGCCGTGCTAGGAGTTTTCAGGGTTGCACGGCAGTGGTCCCCAGCTGTGCATTCCTGGGCCCCGCCCAAGTTTGACCAGGCCCCTCCTGCACGGAAATCCAGCGCCCCCATCTTTCAGAAGGGCTGTACGCCCCTTCCCCGACTGAGCGTGTCCTACTTTCCGTCCTTGTTGCAGATTGAAATGCTAGAACACAAGTACGGGGGCCACCTGGTGTCGCGGCGCGCAGCCTGCACCATCCAAACCGCCTTCCGCCAGTACCAGCTCAGCAAGAACTTCGAGAAGATCCGCAACTCGCTCCTGGAGAGCCGCCTGCCGCGGCGGATCTCCCTGCGCAAGGTGCGGACGCCTACGGCCGAGAGCCTGGCGGCCGAGAAGGCGCTCGTGGAGGGCTGCGGCCTCGTGGGGTTGCCGCTGGTGCGCTCGCCGCCGCTGCCGCCCACCTTCGCGGGCACGCTCACCGAGCTGGAGGACTCCTTCACCGAGCAGGTGCAGTCGCTGGCCAAGTCCATCGACGACGCCCTCAGCACCTGGAGCCTCAAGACCATGTGCTCCCTGCAGGAGAGCGGCGCGTACCAGATCCACCAGGCCCTGCACGCGGGCGCGGAGGCCGACACGCGGGAGCCCGAGGGTGCCGGCCAGGGGACC
>NW_007726181.1:886480-903700 GCF_000696425.1 Galeopterus variegatus | reverse complement strand
GGGGAGGGGGAGGGGAGGGGGACTCGCGTTTCCAGCAGCCTTCTGTCGACCAAGCAGGGTGCCAAGTGACTCACCACGATCACCCCAGGGTCCTCCCAGGTGGAATTGGCACCATACCTGATCCCTGAAACAATGTTTAGGAAGTACACTTTTATTTTTAATTGTTGTGAATTTATTCTAAGAAGGATTAGGAAAAAAAGAACACATGAAACGCATGTTTTCACAGCTATTACTGTTAAAGATGAAGGTAGCGTTTGAAAAGTGAGAGAATTACAGGAAATGTGAGCAGCACAGGAATCCTAGTTGGGGGCGGCGTTATCTCACAGGTTGGTGGAGTGAGGGGCTGTGGGGGGGAGAGGAGAGATGGTGGAAAGAACACAGGGAGAGAGCGGGAGGGAGTGAAGCAAGCAGAGAACAGGGGACGGAAGTCAGAAGGGAGCGACCGCCACTGCTCAGAAGCCCGACCAGACCACCCCTTGCATGCAGGGTGCATACAGCCAGAGCCAAGCAGCGCAAGCACACGCGCCGCTCCCGCAGAAGTGTGGGGTCCCCGAGGCACCCGCCTCCTCCCTCCGCTCAGCTCCTTCACAGCCCCGGTCAGGAGCTGCGCATCTCTCCGCCGGGCGGGCATCGTTTATTCACTTGACTGTTACTTATTGAGGGCCAGACCCTGCGGCTACAAAAAGTGGCGTGACACACCCTGGTCTCAAAGAGCTCCTGTTCTAGGGAAGGTCCTGCTGTTCACAGCATAGCTCACCTGAGCATCTGCCATCTTCCCAACTGTGTCTGGAGATTGGTAGTACCCGCCGTTTCAGGGAAAGGAAACAGGCTCACAGAAGCAAGGCCAGTCGCGCTGTTAACCAGCTAGCGCGCGGCCCATCTAGGTGAGGCCACATCTGTGTGGCTGCAAATCCACGGCACTCTCTTCCACATCAGGCTGCCATTCTGATGGGCACTGCCCCACCGCCCCAGCGTCATTTCTGTGTGCTCATGAAAACACAGACACTCATACCTCAAGACAGCGATTCTCAAACTGTCTGTAGTGAAGGACCAGTTTGGTTATATCCCCAAATATGTCATGCGCTAATACTTTTGTAAAATACAGTAAAAATGAATCGCTAGAAAGACAATCACATGCTTGGTTGTCCCCAAAATGTCAAAGTCCTGTAAAAAGTTCTAGAAGCTTGTTCTCTATTTCTGTGCTTATCTTTGCCTGGACCAGTAAGAAACAGCTCAGGGAGCAGTGCGGACTTGCAGGCCGCGTGGCAAGTGCAGTTGCCTGAAGTCACACACCTAGCTGCACAGAGGGACGCTGAAAAGCAGGACTGTGTCCACCACATGGAGGGGAGGGGTGGTGGTGGAAGATCTCTCTCCTGTCTCCCCCACCCTCTCTCTGAATTCCAGGGTGGACCTGCGCATTGACCTCAGGATACAGGCAGGGAGGAAAGGCCTCCTTGGCAGGCCTGGGGCGAGATCCAGAAGGCAGGGACAGAGAAGGACACTCTTCCACCTGCTCGGGAATCCACTTTGCTCGTGCCAGGCCCTCCCTAACCCTCTGGCCCCACATCACCCTCTGTGTGGGGAGGTTCAGGAGGTTGAGGTTCTGGTGAGAGATGTTTCCAGATGCGGGACAGCTCTGCAGCAGAATCCTGGCAACTCAGTTTCCAAGGACCTCCCAGCACTTTAGTGGGATTCATGGGCTGAAGGACAGGGAGGAAGGAAGTCGTGGACTGGCTCGGCTCACTCTCTACTGCTTCTCCCCATCCCCCCAGAAACCCGGACAAGGGCATCCAGTTCCTGATCTCCCGCGGCTTCATCCCCGACACCCCCATCGGCGTGGCCCACTTCCTCCTCCAGCGCAAGGGCCTCAGCCGCCAGATGATCGGAGAGTTCCTGGGCAACAGCAAGAAGCAGTTCAACCGCGACGTGCTGGAGTGAGTGCCCCGTGCTCCCTGCCCCGCCACCCCCCTTCCCTCGGCCACCTGCCGGCCCTCCTGGTACCTCAGCCTGGACCTCTGAAGTCTTGGCCTTTGCTCTAGTCCCAGCAGCTTCCTGAGTGGCCCCAGGGGCCAGAATCACTGGTCTTTAGCCAATCGCCCCTGCTGACCCGAGCCTCTGTCACTCCTGGAGAGTCGCTCCATTCGAGGCACCAGGATACAGAAATAGTCGAAGGAGGCCAGAAGCCCTCCCTCCCTGCCATCCTTCAGGGCAAGAGAAAGAGTCAGGAAAAGCGGAGAGCTGCATCAGCACTGGGGCCGTCTCTGCCCAGTGAAAGCCCCCTCAGGCCACCCTCTCTGCCGCCTGTCCAGCCCCCAGGCCACCCCCCCAGGCTTGTTTTCATATTGGTGGAGGCAAAACGTGAAGCAGAAAAAAGAAGGGGCTAGATGAGGGTATTTAGAGCAAGATAATACTGTGATTCCATAAAGAGAAGTTAACCAACAAAATCACAATAATCAAAGAAAGTGGTTTTAAAGTGCAGTGGAGGGATGGGCTGGGGACGGGGTGGGGACGAGGGGCTGTGCTGGCGCTCAGCTTCAGCCTCTGCAGGGTGCAGGGCGGGGCTGCGGTGAGCAGGACTTTGGAGATGATCCTTCCAGGGGAAGGGGCTGAGGCCCCAGGACATCTGCTCCAGCTCCCTGCCGCTCCCCTGTGCTCTTTCTTTCTTCCACTAGGCCCTCAGCTCCCTTCCTTCCTGAGGGTCACCGTTCTGTAGGGACCCTTCCCCATTTCTCTCCCTTCTTTCTCCTTCTTCGGGACAGTCAGCATAAGCATTTCCCCAGGGGTCCTGGGAGAACCTCTCCCTTTAATACTTGCCCCTGGAGCAGAAAGGACCTGCTAAGAGAAGGGCAGGGGCTCCTTCTGCCCAAGGGTGCGGAAGCCTGGGGGTCACCTGGCCCGTTGGTCATCAGTGTTCCTGGACTGGGGGCTCAGAGATTGGGCTTCTACTCGTGGGGAAGTCTTGGTGCTGTGTGACCTTGTGGACAAGCCACTGCTCTCTGGGCTGCGTTTCCACGTCTGTAGAGAGTGTGTGTATTGGGGGGCTGCCTTATGAGGGGTGGACTGGTTGCCCTCTGAAGTCTCTGTCACACTCCTAAATTTACTGATGTGGCAGTTGTCTGATACAGTCGGAAGAGCGAGGGCTTGGATCTGTCTCGGACCTTGGAGGCTGTGGATGGCCCTTAGTTGGGCAGAACCACGTTCCTGCCTCTGACCCTCAGTGGCTTCGGACTATCTGTCATCCCTCCCAAAACCAGTGGCTGAGATGCTCAGAGTGCCTGGAAGAGGGCGGTGAACTGACAGATGGAGTAGTATGGGGGTCCAGAGTACACCCCGGGATGCGGGAGGAGGAAGGTCAAGTCAAGTCGGCTTCTCTCCCTTCCTTTCCGCATTTGCCCTCCGTCAGGCTCATCTCTCAGCTGTTCTTGCGCTCTTGTCCCCTCTCATTCCTCTCGAGGGGGTGTGGAGGTGCCATGCGCCCTCTCACTCGGTGTCCCCACCCCGTGGCCCTGCTCTGTCTCCCTGCACTGGGAGCAGGTGTGCCTCTGCTCACTCACCACCTGTCTGTGTCCCCGTGTGGCTGGTCCCTGGATTCCTAACCGGCCAGGCCACATTGATCTGGAGTGCTGGGAACATGGAGTTTTTCTCGAGCAGCACAATGAAAACTAATTGTCATCCTCCCTGGGAGACTGGGCTGTGGGTTGGAGCCTCAGACCAGCCGCTGCAGCCTGTGCTGGGGAGGGGAGCCTGGCTGGGACCTGGGCTAGCAGCCGAGGCAGGGGTCAGGCTCAGGTGGGCAGGGGCTGGACTCCTGCCCTGGTGAGCTCTTCCAGAGATAGGAGGCAGTGTGGTGGGACAGGAGAATGGCTGGACCAAGGTGAGAGGGCCCAGATGCGAACCCTGGCTCTGCTCCTGTGTGCTGTGTAGCTTTGGCAAGTTACTTCTTCCCAGGCCTCAGTTTCCCCATCTGTACATTGAGAGGGCGGGGCAGTGTGATCTTAAAGGTCCGTCCTAGTCCTGTGAATCTGTCATCTTTTCCATTCCTTGGTGGGTTTGTAGCACACTGGCATCACGGAGAATCGTCTGCCCCAAACATTGGGGCCACACTTGTCACTCTGCCAGAGCACCCCAAAGCAGCCTTTGGGCTTTAGGCCAGTGCTAGGGTGACAGCATTCATGGGAGAATGGTATGACTATTCGTTATTCCCTTAACAAATATTGGGTGTCTAGTGTGTGTTGCGAAGGGGGCTGGGCTGGGCTGGGCATCCCATGTGTGCATGCAGGAGTAGGCGTGCCTCATGGTCTCAGGGGACTAACTTAACAGACCAGGCGTGGATGGGGAGAGATGAGAGGAGGGGTGTGGAAAGAGGGGCCTCCAGCAAGCTTCCTGGGTTTGGGAAGGGCTGAGTGTAGAGCTGAGCCCAGATTCTGCTCCACAAATGCCTGCGACCCTTGTGCTCTGTTCTGTAGCCACAAAGGTCCTGGGGTCCGAGGCCCTGGCTCACTCTGCCTCAGCCCACTGATCAGTCCACAGAAAGGAGCCCTCCTCCTCCAAGTCCGCTGTTCTCCAGCTGCCCGGCTTGTCTCCCCGGTGGAGAGGGCCTTCTGCAAAGCACCAGAAGAAGATGGAGAAGCAGGAGAGGGAGGCACTGGCAGGGGAGCCAGGACACTGGGGGTCTCGGCCTTTCCCTGCCACTCCAGCCAGCTATCCTGGAACCTTTCGGGATCTGCAGCCTCTTCTTTTCTCCCAGCAGGGAAGACATACATGATAGCAATAGTGAAGTCTCCCCGTGCCCTTTTGCCCAGGCCTGGCAGGATTCGTTGGGATTCTACACGGCTCCCCTGTCCCCGCCTGGTGACATTCAGTGGGTTGCATCTGTTCTGTACAAAGCTGTTTGCTGAATAAAAGGACATAAGTCACCCATCCCCTTGAGACTGAGACAGCCCAAGACACAGCACTGTCCAAGAGGCAGGCGGACAAGGAAGGAGAGAGTGGAAAGCCCCTCGGAGGGGAATAGGCCTGCCCCCCAACTCTCAGGCCTGTAGGGGGAGGGAGGAGAGGAGGGGCCGGGGCAGAATGTGCCTCTGCTGCTGACCTGTGTCTGAGCATCACTGATGCGGTGACACTTGCTTCTGGAATTGGGCCCTCGGCGCTCTTGGGAGTGGACTCTCCACCTTTTATGTCTTATTTCCACAGAAGACACTCCCAAGAAGGAACGTATCCCACCAGCCTTCACCAAATAATAACAGCAGGCATTCTGAGCTCAAAGGGCCACGCCCATTCCAGCCTTACCTGAGAAGTTTTCGCTTTTTATAAAAGAAATCAGCCTCGGTTTCTTCATTTGTAAAACGTGATGATAGTACCTACCTCATAGGAGTTGAGTATTTAAAACGCACGTGGAGTGCTTAATTCAGCGCCTGGCGTTTAGTAAGCTCTCTGTAAACGTTAGCTATTTTTGTTACCTGTCCCACTTGAAAGCACAGGCACCAGAGCATCAGAGACCCTTGCCCCACCCCCCGGCCCAGGGAAACCTTGAACATCTCAGGTCTGGTTTGAAGGCAGATCTACTCGCCAGACAACAAGGACTTGCTGGGACTTACTGGATCCTCTGGGGAAGGGAGGCAGTCTGGGACCATCCTATACTCTGCTAAGGAGCGCGGCCACAGCAGGCCAGCAGTGAGGCCAGACAGCGGCCAGGGGTAGGGTCCTTTGGGGCTGGAAGCTGCTCCCCCTCAGTTTTCACATGGCTGGGAAATTTGGCTTTGCTCTATTTCCTTTCTGCAATGTTCGCTTCAGCAGTTTTGAAGGCCAGTGGATGGGGGACTGTTCCACGCTGGCTGTGAGCAGTCTCTTTTCTGGCTGGCGTGATGTTTTCCGATGTGAACCACATACACATGGAGGCACCGGCATCCATTATTTCCACGAAAATGCATGAAGGGCAGCTTTTGGGTTGAGCGGCCAGAAGAAAGTTCCCTGGGTGTTCCCTCCCCGCACCAGATCTACGCCATCCTCTGTGAAACCCCAGGGTGTATTAGAGCTTGACGTTTGGGTCAGATTTCATTATTTCATTTGCACGGAAATGTGTTGGCCAGAGTGTAACAGATTTGTTCTTCTTAGGGGACATTTAGAAGTGAAGACAGATTGTCTGTCACGCTCCACGTCTGGAAGGCTCTGGCGTTTCATCGCTAGGAAGAAGTTGTTTGAGTACATCCTGCCCACTGTGCTGTGTGTAATCTCTGAACAGGACCTTATTCCTGAGGAATTCCCATGAGGAAAGGGAGAGCAGGCTGGGCCCTGGCAGAGCCTGATGGGTCTGGAGGAGGGTAGCGAGAGGCCCAGGACAGGCAGGGACAGAAGACTTGGGGCTATTTGCACTGCTTAGAAAACTGTACGCCGCCACCACCCAGAGGAATGGAGGGAGCATGTCTTTCCTAAGAGCAGTGTCCTCGGGGTCATGGTCTTGACTCTTCACCTCTCCAGTGCCCCTACCGCCTTCGCCTCCACAGGTAGACTAGGGATTCTCCTGAACATTAGACGAGGGTTTGAGACCCACTGACTCTTATATTCACTCTTCTTGGGACCCCACGTGTGGGATGAACAAGTCTAGGGCTGAGACTCCCTTTGATTTGATCACTTTAGCATATAAATCAGGCTTTTAAACAGAAATGAACAGACCTACTACCCAATCCCTTCCTGATCACTCAGGCCCCAGCTCTGGAGGGGTCTCTCTCAGTCCCTGTGTGATGTTTAGTTGTGGCTGCAACTGGCCACTCTTTGAAGTGGGTCTTCTGGGAGGGGCTTCCAGGGAGCCGTTGTCTCCTGGGCCTCTTTAGGAGGGCCATTTGTGAGTGAGCAGCCGCCAGACACAACCATGACAGCTCCTGCATATGAAGCGCTTGTGTGTGCCAGCCATGCTGTTCCAAGACCTCACATGCAGAGCCTCACCCTGAGAGGGGGGTGCTGTTGACCTGTACCAAATGAAGGAACCGAGGGACAGAGGGGTCAGGTGGCTCCACGGTCATAGAGCTTGTCAGGGGCTGAGGTTTGAGGCCAGGCAGAATGGCTCCATCCCAGGAGCCCTTAATCCCGCACCATCCAGCCTTGTGCTTCATCCTTGCCAGTCCCCACGTGTGACCCCTGGGACAGTCCAGCCCTCTCATTTTACCCAGGCGGAAACCAAGGCCCAGAGAGAAGAAGTGACTAGTGCTCTGGCCAGTGGCAGAGAAATGGGACAGAACAGGTACTATCCCTTCCCCTGACTCAGCGTTGTTTGCCAGGCTCTGGGCCTCTCACGTGGGAAGAAAGCAGAGCCGAGAAACTGATTTACAAGTCTCAAGAGGTCTGAGCCAGATTCGGTTTCAGAGTCCCCTTCACATGAGATTTTCTTTGTCCCCATGTCGTCACAGAAACACTGGCAGGTCCTGCGTTAGCTTCCTCCTGCTCTGTCTTTTTAGCCACATTGCACTTTTCCAAAAAGCCTGACCTTTTTTGAGCATGAGTTCTAACTAACAAAAATAACTCTCTGGTGGATGGGGATATTTTTAATTGAATTGTATAAGCCAAGAAATGCAGAATGAAAGCAGGGCTCCTACACCCTGTGGCAATGGGCGGTACAGTTTTCCAGCCTAATCGTGCAACCCGGGCTGCATTTCTGCTTGGAGCACAAGCCACATACTTCTTCCCAGGCCTCAGCTTGGGCCTCACCTTCCGGAGCACAGCTGTCTTCCTGCCAATTAAAAATCCACTCTGTTAACTTTACCTAGTTTCAGCTCCCAACCAGTTCCTTTGTCTGCCAGACTCTGTCTTGCTGTCATTAAAAAAAAAAAAAAAAAACATAGTTGAGATGATGAAATTCATTTTGATCAGAGTCGTGTGGGATGCTCCATTTCCCTACAACACAAACTGATTCCACGCACAGAGCAGTGTTAACAAGCAATTTTATGCAAGATTGTACCTGTTTATCCAGATGCAGACAACATCTCTGCTATGTTTCCCCAGCCCTTGGGAGGTACTGGCCCTTGCCCCTGCAGAAACCCGCAGGAAAGAGCAGGAGGCCTGAGCAAAACCGCAGTCCTGGCGAGTCACATGCCAATCAGCTCCAGCTCCCCAGACAGGTCGGGACGCCTTGGTGGAAGCAGCCTAATCGGTGCCGCTTGACCGCCTCTCGTCACACCTGCAGCTGAAGGAGGACGCAAGCTCACTCCACACTGCCTCACTGCACGACGTCTGGAGCCCTGGGCCATTTCCCTGGCAGCTGCCTCCAGGTCTGCGGTCAGCCCCAGGTGATCTTGGTGAAGGAGGCCCAGCCATCCTGGGCCACCGAGTAGAGCTCCCAGAGGTGCAGGCCACTGGAGCTCCTTCCAGCTGACAACACGCATGGGTCCTGCTCATTCACTCAGCCGATCACTTGCTCACTCCATCCCTCACCCTACAAAGCATGTATTGAGTTCCTGTCTACACTAGGGATGTGGAGATGAAAAGTACTGCCCAGACCTGAAGGGGCTCATAGCCTAGCAGGGGAGAGGCCAGTCGGTGTAAAGACATGGGGCAATAACGCGGTGGTTGACAGAAGGCGTGTCCAGGAACAGCAGAGGTCAAGGGAGACTCCTGGAGAGGTGGACAGCGGAACGGAGACCCTTCGGCCGGCCCTGGAGCTGGGCGGCACAGGAAAGTGTGCGGCGCGAGGGCGAGGGCCGGGCTGCGGGAGGCGCTGGCGTGGGGAAGTGGGGAGGGAGGCTGGCTGCTAGCAGGGCCCTGCTTGCTTTGCTGAGGAACTCAGGTTTCAAAACCCCGGTGATGTGGGAAGCCCTTTGTATTAGTCCATGTTGGTTGCTTATAAGAAAATACCTAAAACTGGGTGATTTATAAAGAAAATGAAATTTATTGCTTATGGTTTCTGAAGCTGGGAAGTCCAAAGTCCATCTAGTGGTGGTGACAGTGACCCACGGGGTCTCACATTGCAAGACAGTAGAAGCAGAGAGAGCAGAGAAAGAGTGAGACGGACTCTCCTCTTCTTTTAAAGCCCTCAGAACCACGCCCCTGACCACCATTATTAATCCATTCACTACTGCAGGGTCCTACAATCCAATCACCCCTTCAAGGCCCCACCTTTCAATTACCATAATAGGATTTCCCACCCTCTTAACAGTCACAGTGGGGGCCAAGTTTCTAATGCATAAAACTTGGGGGACACAATTCAAGCTTCAATGGGTTTTGGGGGACATAATTCAATCCAATGCACACTTGAAGAAATGTGAGAGGGGTAGGGAGCGACTGGGCCACTCGGTGACCTAGGAGGACGGCTCTGGAGGCTGGTTAGGGGTCTGTCACAGTAATGGGGTAGGGAGTGACTGGGCCACTCGGTGACCTAGAAGGACGGCTCTGGAGGCTGGTTAGGGGTCTGTCACAGTAATAGTCCATGGCAGGGGCCATGGGGAGGGGAGAAGTAGGTAGAGCCCAGTGCCACGGAAAAGGCTGTGACAAGTGTGGGACGGGCACCAGGTGGCCAGGGCAGGCGAGCGACCTTCTGAGCTGATGAGATCGCCGAGCACTCTGTCTCTGCATGGGAAGACATTTGTGCTTTGGGCCCACTCCGTTGGTGCAATTGTACCAAATCAATGTGCATATATTTCCAGTTTAAGGGGAGTAAGATGCTGGATTTGGGGACATCTCATCTGAAGAGTTTGTCAAACTAGACATTGTCAAATATTTACTCAAGCAAGTTAAACCATTAAATAATCAGGTAAAATAAAATATGTGCACCCCGACTTCGCTGCATGAGATGCTAGCACAACCTACATTCTTGTGACTGTTGCCCAGTGACTGGCATTCAGACCACGGCACCTGAGGTGTGTTCAAGCAGCCAGAACTCAGGAGTGTGCTGGTCAGGTTCCAATCGAGTGCAGGGAGTCGGTGCTTTACACAAGCCCTCCAGGCACTGCAGCACCATCAGCGTGGTGTTTTATAAACAACAGAGCTCAACCGAAGAGAAGATTCACTGCTTAGGGACTCATAAAATCCTAAGGGTGAACTCATTGCACGAGATGAACACTGAGGAGGTGGCGGCGAGCGGATGGCACTCAGAGCCCCTGGAATGGGTGGGCTACATAGAGGGAGGTTGTTGAGAGGGAGAAGGGGGCCTGGCGACCAGCTCTGAGTCTGAGGCCAGGTGGAGGACGGCCACCTCCAGAGGGGAAAGGGTCAACCTAGGGGAGCGTGTGTGATGGAAGCTGAAGAGCGGGTGTTGTGGGAAGGAATGATTAACCTTGCTGATGCCACCGGGGGCTGGGATGGGGACAGAAGAGTCCTCTGGGTTTGGTGGCATGGTGGCCGCCAAGAGAGTTTGAATGGGGAGCTGGGAGTCACCGCTGGGCTGGAGCAGGCTGAAGTGAATGGAAGTGAGGAGTGGGGATGGGTGAGTACGATGCCTTCCAGAAGTGTGGCTCCAAAGAGGAGTAGAGAAAGGGGTGGAGAGCAATGAAGGGTCACGGCAGGGTTTCAATCTGTAAAATACAAAAGACAAGCATATGGTGCTAATGAGAAAGATTTAGTAGGGAGGGAGAAGTTGTAACTGTATGAAAGAACATCTCCAACTTAACGTGTCCCAAACACATTGAGCTCACTGTGTCCTGCAGCCTGAGTGGCCGCCCCATCATGTGCTCATCCTGCAGCACAGTCCCGCGCCCCAGGTGCACAAGCCGGGGCTCTGGGTCTCACCGCCGATGCCTCCTTCTCCTCACTTCCCGCGTCCACGCTGTCACCTGGTCCTATCAGTTCTTCTGCTAAGCAGGACCTTGGATCGTGTTCTCGGATTGTCTCCACTGCGCTACGTCAGCCGGAGCACGGCTGCCTCCAGCTGGCACCTGCGCACTGGCATCCTAACTGGCCCCGCCCACTCGTGCTCCCCGCCCCTCCCCCCTTCCATTCATTCTGCCCCCAGCAGCAGAGAAATCCTCTAAAACAAACAGGACCTTGTCACTCTTCTGACCACACCCTCCTGTTGTTCCCTGCTGCCTTCAGCGTCCACATTCTCCCCGTTCCTGTCTGTGTTACAGTTTTGTTGACCCTTTCTAGGTCCCTGAAAATTCTTTCCTACCCCAGGGCCTTTGCATATGCTCCCCCCACCTCCCCCCTGGTCAACTCATACTTATTTTTCAGATCTCAGCTGAAATGTCATGTCCCCAAAGAGGCCTTTCCAGACACAGCAATATAAGATATGTCTCCTTTGTCCTCTCGTGGAACCTCATTCCATCTCTACATAGTACTTGTCACAATTGTAGTTAAGTAATTATTTTTGACTGAGTTTAATGTCTGTCTCTTCCACTGGGACAGTCTGTGTTTGTGCTGTTTGCCACTTATACCAGGTCCCTAGCACAGCCTTGTACATGGGAGCCACTCTATGCATGTTTGTAGAAAGGAGGAAAGCCAGCCCACTGCTACCAGGGGTCAGAAAAAGCACCAGACAGGGGAAGATGGGAGGTTGGGATGTGAGCCCCTGCTGTGGGCTCAGTGTGCCCAGGCCAGCTCTAGACCTGCAGGGTGACCCACAAGGCCTCTGTGCTGCCTGCCTGCCGACGGCGATGTGACTCTTCACACATCAACAGTCCTGCCTCTGTGACAGTGCCAGTGTCCCCGTTGGCCCCTCACAGGCCCTACCAGGCACTGGGGAAGATAGCTGTCCCCAGGGAGAAAGGCATTAGCACCAGCCACTAAGCAGGAGAGAGCTGGGGGGACAGGGCTGGCAGGCCTGCCCAGCCCAGGACACAGCCAGAATGAGCTGTGCACAGTCCCCCTGAAAGTCTCCTGTGAGCTTTAGTTTCTTCGTATGTAACAAAATAGCAGGGATAATGGCTAATATAGCACAGGCTTGAGAAGATTAAGACATTGCACATTGGGTGCAGCACCGAGAGTGATACTCAGTAACCAAGAGCTCGGAGGGAGCCTCCCCCACGGGTATCAGGAGCCCCCTCGGCCCCACACCCACACCCGGGGCTAAAGTGGACAGACCAGGAAGCTGAGACCCTGCTCTTCCTGGCAGTGGGAGGATGGGGCAAGCCCCTGTGTGGTCTTGGTATTGCCTTCTGTAAAATGGGCACTTAAAGACGATGAGGGAGAGCTGACTGTCTGCTGCCCTGGCCACGGCAGCAGGATGGATCTGGTGAACTGTCAACAGTCTGCTCCCTGCCAGCAATGTGGGGCGGCCGAGGATGGAAAGGGGGAAAACTGAAGCGCTGGAAGACACTGCGCTGTCGGAGGAGCAGAGGCAGTGGAGAGACAGAAGGCCGAGGGCAGGCTGAAGCTTGTGCTTAGGGAGTGGGAAGAAGGCTCGCTCTCGGGGACAGGGGACAAGGACTGTGGAAGGCAAGCGCTGGCTCCCTGGGAGGAGGGTGGGAGGTGCACTCGGGAGCCAGCTGCAGGTGCGGTTGCGGTGCTCTAGCAGTGCCCGCGGTGCCTTTATTTTTGTTTTTGTGTTTTTGGTGGCTGGCCATGGGGGGAGGTGAGCCCTGGACCTTGGTGTTATCAGCACCGTGCTCTAACCAAGTGAGCCAACCAGCCCGCCCTCACAGGGCCTTTAGAGAACCACTGCGGGGTGTCTGCTTCTGGGTCCTAGTCAGAGAATGCCAGAGTTGGGGAGAGTCCTCAGAGGTCACCTGGTCCAACCCCAGCTCCACAGAGAGGAAGTGACCTGCCTCGTGGGGGATAGTGGCACCTTTCCCCTCTCAGCACGGCGTCTTCCTTCTGTCTGGGGGTTTGCAGCCAGAAAATATTGAGTTTTCCCTGATCTGAGAAGCCCTGGACAGCACCTGCTCCTCAAACACCACTGCCCCTGGTGGCACTTGCAGGGAGAAGGCGGGAGACAGGGGGAGGCAGCGGGACGGGGTCTGTCCGTGCCTCCACCCACTCCTCCCTTACCACCTCCACTGCAAAGCAGCCCCCGCACGTGCCCAAGGGTGCTGCCCTGGTGGCCCCTGAGTTGCTGGCTCACAGTTCAGAAGCCTCGGACGGGCCAGGCCCTCCTGCACGCGCGCTCAGCTCTCAGCTCAGTGTCGCTGTCGCATTTTAACAATTGCTGGAGCAAGTGCCTAAAGAACACTGCCCCGGGCCTCCACTGTTCCAATTCTCCAGGCCTGGGCTGGGGTCCAGGGATCTGCGTTTTAACAACCCCCTCGTGACCATAGTGTGGGGTCCTCAGAACACACACTGGGAGGTGCCTGAGGCCCCGGTGTCCTCCCCTGACGTCCTCCCACCCCCAGCCGCGGCTGATGTGTTCAGCGCTCTCGGGTCCACCCGGCTGCCCCTCTGGCCGGGGGCTCTCGGTTCGTTACTGGAGCTTTTAGCCGCAGCCCGGAGCGGAGCGAGGCAGCGAGGCAGCGGGCTGCATGTCACCTGCGTGAAAGGGTGGAAACTAGGCCATCGTGCTTGGCTGAGCAGATCCACCCTCTCCAGCTGCTCCCGCTGCCTCTTTCGGCCGCTCCCCCCACGGCCTGGGCCGTCCCCACCCGTGGGCAGAAGGCGCAGGAGACAGGCTCTGGCGGGACACAGATGAGGAGCACCAGGTCCCAGGGCCCCAGGCTGAGGGGCCGGATGCCAGGCCAGAGGGACCGAGGGCTGTTCCAGGCCTCCAAGGAGCCGGGCGCTCAGTCAGGGAAGGCAGGTCCACCGCTGCCTCTGCGTCTGGCAAGCTCGGGGTGCCCGGGGGAGCCCATCGTCTGTGCCCTCTTCCCAGCCTTCCTCCGTCTGTCTGCTCTGCCTCTTCCTCGTCCCCTCCTTGTCCCTCCCCTGGCCTTTTCCTCTTCTTCTCCTTGTCTCTCTTTCTCTCTTGTTCTCACTCTCCCAGTCCCTCTCCCTTTTTGCTCCCCTGTCTTCCTCTCGCCCCCTCTCTCCTTCCTCCTCTCTCTCCGCCTCCTCACCTCTGTCTCTCCCTGTCCTTGGCCTGTCTCTCTCCCTGTCCTGTCTCCCTGGCTCTGGCGCTTGGTCCCCTTGCTGCGTGGCTCTGCTGGTTCACCTCTCTCACAGGCTTTCTTCCTCTGTCACTCCCGGCCACAGCCCTCCTGGCTTGTGGCCACAGGCTCCTAACTCTCGACAGGGCCGGGCTGCAGGGACACACAGAGCTGGGCCCTGTGATGCTGCCCTGGAGCTCACGTTCAGCTGGGGAGGGTGCAGGCTGGAGGTGGCAAGGGCCACCGAGAAATTGGAGTGGCCTCTCGCCTGGATGGACCTGGCGGCCCCTGCTGCTCAGGCGTCCATCTCAAATGCCCAGAAAGGGACAGTGCCAAGTCTCATACTTGGGCCAAATGCCTGCCTCGCCTCTCTCACAGGACCCTGACCACTGCCACATGCCGTGTCCCTGGCTTTCCTCTAAAAATTGACAGCAGAGGTGGGGTGGCAGGTGGTGAAGGGTGGCAGTGAGGGGCTGGAGAGCAACCAGCAGGTGCAGAGAGCAGTGAGCTCTGCCCTTAGCCTCTGCTGAAGGAAAGGACCGTGCTCAGGGGCACCGAGCTGCTGCCCTGTGGTCCAAACTCCGGCCTCCCTGTGTGCGGACCTGGGGACAGAGGCACCTAGAGGAGGACAAGGCAGGATGGGGGACTAGAGAGTCCTGGCCCAGACGCCATGGCATGCAGGCCCCAGGAGTGGGCCAGGCCAGAGGAAGGAGACTGCTAGGTGGGGGCTGTCCTCCCACGTACTGCAGCAAACAGAGGCAAGCCCTCCAGGGCTGCAGGTGGCATCTCAGGCAGAAAGGCCCTTCGGGGACAGGGACTCCAGCCTCCTCCCTTCTCAGAAGAACAATCTGAGGCTCCAAGGGCGAGTCTGTGAGCCAAAGTCACGCAAAGGTCAGAGGAGGGCCAGGACCAGAATCTGGCCCTTTGTCCTACTGTCCCCTCCCACACTAAGCTAAATTTCTAGTCTCCTCTTCAGAGGCCTCGGCCTTCCTGCCACAGCCACCCAAGAGCTAGTGAGCGAGGCCTTATGAGCGAGCTGTGAGTGAAGGCCCGGAGCACAGGGTGGCTCAGCTGGTTGGCCATTTGCTCGAAGGCAGAGGGTAGACAGGCAGGTTTCAGTCACCCAGAGACCCAAATGGGAACATGAAAATCAAACCAAGGGAAACACAGGCTCCTACAGGTTTTTGGAAGAACCCGAGAACACATTGCATTTATTCCATTTGCAGAGCTTGCTTTGGCTCTGAGATGCTCTGAGGTTGAGCAGAAGGACTTGGGGCTTGGATTTCCTGGGGATGGGTGGCCAGCTGACCTCCCTGGGCCTCGAGTTTGGCTGTGAGATGGAGGGGCCAGTCTCTGGCCTGCCTCACAGGGCTGCTGTGTTAGACAAGAGGTGGGAGGGAAGGCAGCCCTCTTGGGTCATTAAAGGGAGGCCCCAGGGTGAGTAAACCTGGGAGGCCCCGCACCTCCCCCACCCCCAGGTGCAGGGGAGCCCAGGGGCAGCCCCTCCTCACCCCTTCCTCTGCCTGCCCTCAGCTGCGTGGTGGACGAGATGGACTTCTCCAGCATGGAGCTGGACGAGGCCCTGCGCAAGTTCCAGGCTCACATCCGCGTGCAGGGGGAGGCCCAGAAGGTGGAGCGGCTCATAGAGGCCTTCAGGTAGGACCCCTTCCCAGCTCCACACGTGGGGAGGGTGGGGAAACAGAGCTGCTGTGAGCTTGACGCCAGGAGGTGCTGACAGGGCGAGCTGGGAGAACCCCTTCTGGGATAGGCAGGAGGAGGGAAGGAAAGAAAATGGACTCCCTGGAGCTCTCCAAGCTGGAAGTGACTCTGGCCCCCCAGGTGGACTGCTCTTCCCTCATCCTCATCTGTGCGAGGCTAGCACCGTGGGACATTGGGGGGTGACACCAGCCTGTCCCCTCGGTGGGGAAGAGGACCAGGGTGCAGGGCAGACAGCTCCCTGGGCCTAAGGCCCTCAGAGAGCTAGCATACCTGGCCACGGCCCCCACTGCTGGAGCTTGGAGGATGGAGGGGCTCAGTCCCGTGTCTCCCCCGCCCCCAGCCAGCGCTACTGCATGTGCAACCCCGAGGTGGTGCAGCAGTTCCACAACCCCGACACCATCTTCATCCTCGCCTTTGCCATCATCCTGCTCAACACCGACATGTACAGCCCCAACATCAAACCCGACCGGAAGATGATGCTGGAGGACTTCATCCGAAACCTGCGAGGTGAGGAGGGGCCGGGCCATCCTGTTCAGTGTCCACCCTGTGAGTCTGAGCCTCACCTGTAGACCCTCGCCTGCTCTCTGGGGCTGGTGGCCTGCAGCAGGCCAGGAAAGCTGCTTGTACACCTGGCATCTGGGGGTTTCCAAAAGTCGCTGCCCTTCTAAAAGCAGCAGGGGTCCTTGGGCAATGCCTCGTACCCTCCGTGGAACAGACTGTGTCGGTCGTCTGCTAGGTCCCGGCACCAGGGTTGGTACATGGGTGGTACCAGCCCATCCCAGGCCACAACTTGCAAGGGAAGAGCCAGACGCAGGGCCTTCAGGTCCTGGGTCCACTTATATCAGCCTTGCAGATAACTCTGTGGCATCTGCAAGTTATCTGTCCTTTTCTAATCTATATAGCACACCACCTAGCAGGGCTCAAATCAAAACTGGCAGAGTGATGCACGCTCAATGGATTTTTTTTTTTTTTTTTTTAGCTTTAAAAAAAAACAAGGAAAGAGGCTGGCTGGTTAGCTCAATTGGTTAGAGCACCTTGTTGTAACACCAAGGGCAAGGATTCAGATCCCTATATAGGGATGGCCGGTTTGCTCACTGGCTGAGCGTGGTGCTGACAACACCAAGTCAAGGGTTAAGATCCCCTAACCAGTCATCTTTTTTTTAAAAAAATTATTTTCTCAACATACAAATGAAGGAAAACATCATAAATTGAATTTAAAGTCAATTGATAAGGAAAAAATTTAACACACAAAGATTAACATTCTTAATGCATGAAGAACTCTTTAAAATGAATTAGAAAAATCTTAAATGAAATTTGGTGAAGGACATGAGCAGACAAGTCACACACCCCAAAGAAACACACATGGCTAATAAATACATTCTAAGATGTTCATATAAATGGAAATTAAAACAGAAAAGTGACATTTTTCATTTCTGAAACTGAAAAAATATGATTCTGTATCATGCTGGTGCTATGAGAGAAACAATGTCAAAATCTTCAAGTATAGGGGCCGGCCCGGTGGCGCACTGGATAGTGCGCCGCTTGGGAAGCGCGGCGGCGCTCC
>NW_007726181.1:835194-886347 GCF_000696425.1 Galeopterus variegatus | reverse complement strand
ATCCATTGCCGGACACGGAAAAAGACAAAAAAAAAAAAAAAAAATCTTCAAGTATAAATATAAATTGGTAAAACAGATTGGATTCATAAATAGAAGTCTTTAAAATGTTCATACATTTTCAACCAATTATCCTACTTCTTGAAACCATAAGCAAATAATCAAAGAAAAAAAATTTTTTTAAATGTGGAAGGCAGTTTTATAAAGGTAAAAAATTGGGAATAAACTGAATGTCCAACAATATGAGAATGGCTAAATAAATTCTAGGCCTCCATAAAATGCAATACAATGTAGTTATTAAAATCATAATTTTAAAGAGTATTTAAGACAAATTTTCAAGATGTCATATTAAGTGAAAAAGCAAGATGAAGAACTGCACTAAAAATAACCACACATGTTTAAACTCTGGCTATACCTCCAAAAAAATGACAGAAAAAATTATTTTTTTATAATTTTTTTTCTGCTAAAAGGGAAATTTATTTAATGTAAGTGCATACATTAATAAAAAAGAAAGGTCTCAGATCAACAATCACCTTTGCACCTTAGGAAACTAGAAAATGAAGAGCCAGCTAGGCCCAGATCTAGCAAAGGGAGTAATAAAGATAATAAAAATAAATAATAATAAAAATTAGGGCATAGATAAAAGAAATAAAAAATAGAGAAAATCAATGAAAGCAAAAGTCATTTCAAAGTTTTCTTGTTCTGTAGGGCCTGGTATTTGAGAATTACTGTATTCTTTTGGTGGTGTCATATTTTCTTGGGTTTTCGTAGTTCTAGGATCCCCACGTTGATGTCTGGTCATCTGGTAGAGCAGTTGCTGCTTCTATTATTCTAGAGTGGGCTTTGAGGAGAGAGACATCCTCTTCTTTTTCTGGTCTCTGCTGGTGACTCTCCTTGTGTCAGTGCAGTCGAGTGTCTGGTGGGTTGCCTGCACAGTGGCTGTGGCTACTGCTATCGAGCCACTTTGTAGCAGCCATGGCTGTGGTGGTGGCTGGGCCACCTGCATGGAAGTGGAGTTTTCATTGCGCTCCTTGCCTGCTTCCAGGTGGCCCTATATTTTTATTGGGATAAAATACATACTGTACACTGTATAAATCCGAGAGCTTGGTGAATGTTTATATTTGTGTACATGTGTGTAATCACACCCGGATATAGAGAGAGATCGTTTCCATCACCCAGGACGTTCTCTCAGATCCCACCCCTTCAATGCCCTTGCCCCTAGTAACAACTACTCTGATTTCTATATTCATTGATTAGTTTTGCCAGTCCTTGAGGTTCATATCAATGGGGTTATACAGTACATATCCTTTGTTATCTGCTTTCTTTTATATCCTGCTACTTGTTCATTTTTTAAATCTTAAGCATTATCTATTAATTTCCCGTTATAAAATAGAAGAATTTAGCTCTCTTTTATTCACTTTCCCCATGCTCACTAAAATCAGTATTCATATTATTAAGGTTGGGTACAAAGACTCCAAAGCGGAGTCTTGAGGTGTGAAATGATTGCAGTTCCTTTCCATTTGTATTTTCCTTGGAGTTAATACTTGTCTTCTTTTCCCATTTGCTTAGCTCTCTGTGTACCTGCCACTAATCCATCCCCAAGCTTCCCACCCTACGTGTCCTTTCAGGACACTCGACCGGGGAGGTATTCCAGGAGTCGTATGTCTCGGAGCCTCGGGTTCTGCTCTGGTCTGGGCAAGTGGCTGGGCCAGCCTCACTGCTGTCATCACCTTCCTCTCATGTTGGGTTCCTGGTCACTGGATGTCATAGCTTCTTCATTTTTAGTTTGCTTCCAGAGAGAAGGTATGGTGGAGGCAAACTTTTGGAGCACTGGCATTTCTGAATATGTCTTTTTCTATCGGCACCCTTGATTGGGAGTATGACTGGGCATAGAATTTCAGATTGGAAACTCGTAAATCTGAATTTTGAAGGTGTTGCTCCAGCGTCTTTGAGCTGCCCGTGCTGCTCTGCCATTCCAAGTCCTGACCTTTTGTATGTCACTTTCTCTCTGTCTCTGAAAACTTGTAGGTTCTTCTGTTTGCCCTTTGTATTCCATAATTTTATGACAAGCTGACTTGTTAACAGTTCTTCTTCCAGAAACAATGTCTTCTAACTGTGGAAAGTTTTCTTACATATTGTACCTGATCATTTCTCCCCTCCCTTTTCTCTTGGCTCTGTTTCTTGAACTCTTGCTATTCAGATGTTGGATCTCCTAGTTTGGACTTCTGATGTTTGTAGTTTTCTGTGTGCCATTTTTGTTTTCTTTTTTTGTTGTTGTTGTTGTCTTTTTCGTGACCGGTAAGGGGATTGCAACCCTTGGTGTGGTGTCGCCCACACTGCGCTCAGCCAGTGAGTGCACCGGCCATCCCTATATAGGATCCAAACCCACAGCGGGAGCATTGCTGTGCTCCCAGCACCGCACTCTCATGAGTGCGCCACGGGCTCGGCCCTCCGTCTTTGTTTTCTTGCTCGACTTTCTGGAAGATGCCCCTCAGCCTTCTCTTTCCAGCCTCCAGACACATTTCTCATTCCTGCTGTCATACATTTCATTCTTAATAGCTCTTTTTTGTTCTCCAAATATGTCTCTTCTATAGCATTTTATTCTTGTTTTGTAGATGCAATATCTTCTCTCATCTCTTTGAAGAGATTAATGTTTTTGTTTGTTTTAGTTTCTCCCTGCTTGCTTCTATTTTTTTTCTGGGTTCCTTTTTCTGTTTTCCCCCATATTACTATCTCTTTCATGTTATAGACTTTCAGAATGTAGTTGATGAGATTTGGTTGTCCATTTGTATTTGAAAGTGAGCCACTAAAAATGTGATTAAGCCCTCTGCGCATGGGTGAAAACTGCTGACTGGTGGGCTACAAGAAAGTAGCGTGATTTAGTTGAGTTCTTTCACTGGGGGACCCCTGCTGCAGTATCCTGAGATGTTTTCTCTTATGCTAGTTGATTACCCAGAAGGCAAATGTACAATCGTTTCCCAGAAGGTCTGATTCTGGCTGCCAGTGTTCTGAGGTCTTTGTGGGAAGTGGGGCTGAGGAGTCCCGATGTATGGATACCAACTCCGTCCCCCAGTTTTCAGCACAGACTCCCACCCTTGGCTGGGCTTGGGGTCCCCCAGCCCAGCGTTCCTGGTTCATCCTTTCCAGAGGATTAACCCTCATCTTCTGCTGGAGTGAGGGGGAGATAGGGAAGTCTGTTTTCAAACTGAAATCCAACCTATGTTCTATTTGCAGCCCAGCCCCCCACACTTTCAGGGGTTCCACTGCCACCAGTTCCAAGCCCATTGCTGATTCTGCGGTGTGTTGAGCGGCTCCTAACCTCTCTGCTGGCTTAGTTTCAGCTTTCTAGGTTTGCTGATTCATCCGCTCATTCATTCACTTTCCAAGTCCCAGGGTGCCTCTGCCTCTTTGTCTTTATGGGTTTATGCCTTTTTGGAACATCCCTTTGTACCATGTATTTAGAAGGAGCAGAGGCCTGCACCTGCCGTCTTGAGCTGGGAGCCTCTGTGTGTTCAGTGTTTCTCCCCGCTCTTTCTTGCCTGCAGCCCGACTTCTTTCAGGCCCCGGGTGCTGTGTTACTCATTTACCCGACTTAAGAACCAAGATCAGATGTGGAGGAAGCTGGGCAAGATGGGGGTTGTTCACAGAAGGCGTGGTGGCCTCTCTGGAGCTGGGAGCACTCCTTTGAGGACATTCGACAAAGTTGTTATATTTTTAATTTTTCTCTCTTATAGAAGAAGCATATAGTCATTAAAGAAAGATTTTGAAAAAGTGAAAAGGAGGAAGATTTTTGTATTGCCTCTGTTTCTACCTCCAAAAGAAATTTGTTCTCACGTTGGCCTGTTTCCTGCTAGTATTTTTCGTTGCCAGAGTTTGGTCGTGACTCTGGAGTAGGAGTGGGTGGAGGGTCTCCTTCCCTGCACCCCCTCGGGGTCTGCCCTGCCCCTCTTCACTTCATGTTCAACTCCGCCACCCGCCCGCCCCTCCAACAATAATCATGCAACACCGAGCTCCCCGCTGGAGGGGAGGACCTGAAAGAGAGCGAGACAGAACAGGTCAGGACGTTCGTGTGGAGCGGTGGGGAGGCGGAGGACAGTGGCACCGCAGAAAGCAAGACACCAAGCAGGACCAGGGCAGCTGCATTTGGAGATCAGGAAGGAGTCCTGGGAGGTGGGAGTGGAGGTTCTGGTTGACAAACATCAGGAGATGAGGCTGGAAATGTGTGTTGGGGCCACATCACAGTAGTATTACTGGATGTGGGGAGCCAGCCATTGAAGGCTTTGGAACAGGGACCCAGCAGAATCAAGGCCACCCTCTAAGAGTTTAGTCTGGGAGGGGTTTCCTCTGGCTCTGCGGCTCTGACACCCTCCCTCCTCCTCTCCCCACCACGTTGGTAGGTGTGGATGACGGTGCCGACATCCCCAGGGAGCTGGTGGTGGGCATCTACGAAAGGATACAGCAGAAGGAGCTCAAGTCCAATGAGGACCACGTCACATATGTCACCAAGGTGGAGAAGTCCATCGTGGGCATGAAGACGGTGAGTGTCCCCTGCAGAGCAGTCCTGGCCACGTGGGGCCACTTCCTCTCCTATCTCCTTACCTTACAAAAAGACATTTCCGTTACTCGTTCACTCAGTGATTATCAAGGGCCTACTGTGTGCCAGGCACAGCCTCCTCTTTCTTCTCTTGCCTGATTTCCTCCTTGCCTCTTTGCCATCAGGTACTGCAGTGGGAGAGACTGAGGCGAGATGTCAGGAAAGACTGCTCAGTGCTCTAGGGCTGACGTATCTGAGGGCCAGATGGGGAGGTCTGGGATGGAAACCAGGCATTCCCGGACAGTCCTAATGAACAGAAGGCAGGTAGGGGGCTCATGAGGCCCTTCAGACCATCGAGGTGCCTGTTAGCTGTGACCTGTCGCGTTCCAAGTGAGCGTTCCCTGCAGGTTGCTACAACCTCTTCCATGTCCACAGAGGCGCTTTGTACCATCCTGTAAAGGATGTCCAGCAGCTTCCAGTTCCTCCTCTCTAAGTTGCTGGCTCAGGGAGCAGTTTGGGAGGGCTTGGGGACCTCCTCTGAGGCTCCATGCTGGGCTCCCTCCACCCGGTCTATGCGGGGATGGCCTTTTCTGCCTTAGAGCTTTATTGCTGAGGCCTTAGCATCTGTCTGGTTTGCAAATGATTGGCTTGTCTTACACACGGGGGTGGATTCGAGGTATCCCTGTAATCCCCTCACTCCTGCTCACTTGCATTTGGGTGTGTTGTAGAAAAGAGGTGGAGGTGTCCTATGTGTAGGCTGCAGCCTGGGACACGGGGACGCCCTCCAGGTCATAGAAGGGAAAGACTGCACAATCTGAAAGTTCTTCTCAGTTCTCTTACCCACCCCGGGTCTCCTCATTTAGTCCAGTAGAAAGAGCCTCTTCCCCTCTGGCCTGGCCCCCGAGTAGCGTGAAGACAGGAAAGGGCCCGGCTGAGGACGGAGGAGGTTCAGGGTCAAGTCTGGGCCCTGCAGTAGGACCAGGGCCCTCCCCTCTTGCTGGGCCTCCACCTCTTCTTCTGGAAAGTGGGTGCTGTGGGGGGCTCAGGTCCTGGCTCCTCCCGCTGAGCGCCCCTCC
Organism: Galeopterus variegatus; assembly: GCF_000696425.1. Classification (NCBI taxonomy): domain Eukaryota; kingdom Metazoa; phylum Chordata; class Mammalia; order Dermoptera; family Cynocephalidae; genus Galeopterus; species Galeopterus variegatus. The sequence goes on along the minus strand of NW_007726181.1, from coordinate 880,740 downwards.
TTCCAGGTGCTGTCGGTGCCGCACCGCCGCCTGGTCTGCTGCAGCCGGCTCTTCGAGGTGACGGACGTGAACAAGCTGCAGAAGCAGGCCGCGCACCAGAGGGAGGTGTTCCTCTTCAACGACCTGCTGGTGGTGAGCCTCAGCCGGGACGGCGGCGGGAGGGCGGTGCCGGGTGTCAGGCAGCGTGCCCCTCCACGCGATGCTTGCGCAGCATGGGTGTGGGCAGCTCGGGCAGAGCTGGTAACTCCCACTTTGTAAAGGATGATCTGCTCATGGTTCTGCAGTCCAGGTGGAGATGTGCTAGATCCCAGACTACCTTCCTCCCGCTTTGCAGGAAGCCTGGGCAGGGAGGGCCCACGGCAGGCTTGGCATCCCACAGCCCGGCAAGGTGCTGGTGCAGGTGCCGTTATTTGCTCTTCAAAAACAGGCGTCTTATTCGACGATCGCTGAGTCAGTGTCAGCTCTGTGCCGGGCATTGTTCCAGTGCTGGGAAGCAGTGGCGAGCAGGATTTGAGCAGGATCTGCCTTCCCCTGGCACCCCCGTGCTCTCTGTCAATGAGTCATGTCAGCACTACCTTTGAAATGATCCCAAACCTAGGATCTCTCACAACCTCCACTGCCACATTCTGGCAGGGCTGCCAGAGACACACCTGGCTCACGCCCTCCACCCCAGCCTCCGCCTCCAGGGCCCGTGGTCTGCAGAGCGGGGGAGAGACCCTCCTCGAGTGCACGTCGGGCCATGTCTGCCTGCTCGGACCCTATCCCGGCTCCCGCTGCCACAGAAGGATGACCGGATTCCCCTCGGGGGTCCGAAGCCTCTGACTCAGCTCCCTGAGCTCTCCTTGGCCCACGGCTGCCTCCCATGGGCCAGGCCTTCGTTCCTGCTACTGCTTCTGCTTGAAGAGCTCCCCAGACCTCTCTTCGTTCAGCTCCATTCAGATGTCACCTCCTCGGAGAGGTCCTCCCTGCCCACCCAGCAAGGCGGCCCAGACAGCCACTTCTGTTCCTCACCCTATCTCAGTTTCTTCAAAACAGTCAGCAGTTTCTCAGATTACCTTCTTTGCCCCTGTCTTTGCTGTGCTTGTGCCCTTGTGCCTTATTGGTGGGTCGATCGGTTTGCGTCTGCACCGCCTTCCTCAAGGCCGGGCCTCTCTCAGCCCGGCTCACAGCAGGCGCCGAGCGCACAGGGGTTTACTGAGCAACTGGCTGGTTGGGCTTCACTTTAGTAGGCGAGGGAGATAGAAAGTAATTAAGAAAACAATGCACAAGATAATATCGGACTGGGGGAAGGTGCTACGAAGACAGAACAAGGTGATAGGATAGAGGGCGACTGGGGTAAGATTGAGGCTTTCAGTTTGGTTTTGGTTTGTTTTGAAGATGGGATGGTCTGAGAAGGCGTCTCTAAGGAGGTAGCACTGAGCAGAGACCTAAGTGCTGAGAGCCATCAGCCACACAAAAAGCTGCCAGGAGAGTCGTGGACAGGGAGCAGCGTGCGCAGAGGACCTGTGGTGGGCCTGGGCTTGTTCTTCTCAAGCTACAGGACGAAGGACAGTGTGGCTCGAGTGTAAAGCCAGAGTGAGGTGGGGACCAGCTCAGATAGGGCTCAGGGTAGGAAGTGCGGGCTGGCTTCTAAGTGCGGAGGGGACAGCCACTGGCGGGTGTTATGCAGTGAAGAAACCTGATATAGTGTGTGTGTATACGTGTGCACGCATATGTGTGTTGTGTGTTCACAAGTGTCGCTGGGTGTTCTTGCATCCAGGTGTGCACATGCACGCGTACATGAGTGTGCACCTGTCAGTGCATGTGTTTCTCTCTCGACAGATTCTCAAACTTTGCCCGAAGAAGAAGAGCTCCTCCACGTACACCTTCTGCAAGTCGGCCGGCCTGCTGGGCATGCAGCTCCGCCTCTTTGAGAATGAGTGTAAGTCTCTGAGAATGAGTGAGCGACCGGGCATACCACAGCGGGTGGGGGAGGGATGAGGGAGGGGGGCTGGGCTGTAGAGAGGGTGGAGGGGCCGGTGACCCAAAGACCCCACTCCTCCCACGTCCGGCTGGCTCCAGCCCTCGGCTGCTACTGCTCACCACCCGTTGGGGCCCTGGGTCTGGTTTCCAGATTACTCTCATGGCATCACCCTGGTGACCCCACTTTCTGGCTCCGAGAAGAAGCAGGTGCTGCATTTCTGTGCGCTGGGTTTGGATGAGATGCAGAAGTTCGTGGAGGACCTGAAGGAGTCCATCGCTGAAGTGACAGAGCTGGAGCAGATCCGGATAGAGTGTAAGGACCCAGCGCACTTGGCTCTCCCTCCGAGGCAGCCGGCGGGGGTGGGCGGGGGCTCCCCGTCAGCAGCTCGCAGATGGACACAACTCTGGCTCTTGAGAGCAGCCGCATTCTGCCCTTGCCCCACTGGGATCCTCCTACCGCCCTCCTCCATGGCAGCAGTTGGTTGAACGGGGCCCATGTGGGTGTGCTATGCTTCACGGCTCTTCAGTGTTGAAGCAAAGCACATGAGAGTAGACACACGTGTGCACCTCGTGCCAGGCACTGGGGCCGTGGCTGGGGGGTCCCTTGGAACAGAGAACTCTGCCATGTGTGAGCAGGACAGCCAAATGAGCTGACCCGGGCAACCATGCACACGCCAAAGAGGTCCCTGGAGCAGGTGCTTTCCTCCCACCCTCTCTTTTATGACCTTTCCCCAGATCTAGTCCAAGTCCACATGTTGCATCTGGTCAGTTTCGTTTCTTTAATCTCTTTTCATCTGGATTAGTCCCTCCACTTCATTTTTTTAATATTGTCTTTTTGAAGAGTCCAGGCCGGTTTTCTCAGAGTTCTCTTCTGTTCCTCTAAGCAATGCCTGCATTCTTCGTTGTTCCAATTCAGGAATGTTAGAGATGACGTGGAGCTCCTCATGTGTTCAGGTGGTTTACCAGCTGCCCTTTGTTTTAAGACATGAGCTGGATGACCTGCAACCAACCCATGCCCGAGCAATCTTTTACTGCTCAAGCTCTGCCGTGGCCTCAGATAGACTGCAAAGGAAAACTAAATAATAATGGATTCAGAAACTAACAGAAGATAAAAATAGACTTCAGGTCTGCTTGTGCCACCTAGTTGAAAAGTGTTTCTGGGGCCGGCCCGGTGGCGCACTGCTACAGTGCGCCGCTTGGGGGTGCGGTGGCGCTCGCACCGAGGGTTCGGATCCCACATACAGACCGGTTCCTGCTCACTGGCTGAGCGAGGTGCAGGCACGACACCGAGGGTTGCAATCCCGTTGCCAGTCCCGGTCCGGTACGGGCGCGACACTGAGGGTTGCGATCCGTTGACGGACATGAAAAAAGACAAAAAAAAAAAGAAAAGTGTTTCTGATTAGCACAAACCCATTAGGCCACAGTAAGAGCAGTGGAGCAGGGGACCCTATGACAGGCAGAGCTGTTCATCGTCATTTTGGGAGCACCTGCTATGTGCTAGCAGTTTATTCATACTCTGCTAATCCGCACAGTGGCAGTGCAGGGTGGGTGGAGGCCCCCATTTCCCAGGCACAGCTCAGAGGAGTTCTGCAGTGTGTCCGGAGGTGCCAAGGTGTCACGCTGTCGTCTGCACTTACGCCTGGTCCCCAGGCTCACGCGCTTTCCACTCGGAGTGAGAGGAGACATTCTGTTGGTAATTTTCTAAGAAAAAAATCAGTGTAGAACAAAAACCCACCAGACTGGACTGGCCGGTTAGCTCCCTTGGTGGAGCTCAGTGTTGTAACACCAAGGTCAGGGTTCGGACCCCTTATGAGCTGGCCGCAAAAACCAACACCAGACTGTGTAACTCGGGTAACTACTTGGGGGACGGGTTGTGCGTAGTTCCCTTTCTGGGGTCTGTCGGCTTGGTTGAGTTCAGAATATCAAACAGACTATTTTCAAGAGCTGGGACTGGATGCTCAGAGAGGCCACCTCGGCTGTCGTTCTGGAGCATTCTCAAGGACGCACCTTGAAATGGCTTCACTTCTCTCGTTGTCAAACTGTCACAGACAGCTCCGCACCACCCTGGGTGCCATTGCACACCACCTGGCACATTCATGGCTGAGAGAGGCACCTTGCACCCCGTCAGCCCGGGAGCAGCACACGTGTCCCTCCCAAAGTGACAAAGCAGTAGATGTTGTCAGGATCTGTTGTGTCAGGACGCGGACACCCTCTCCTGCTGTCGTCTTCAGGTGGAGAGCAGGGGAAGGGGTGGCTGGCGAGAGGTGAAGGGTGCGCCAGGGAGACAGGGAGCAAGGAAGTTAGAAAAAATAAAAGGAAAAACAGGGACGGCTACCATTTGCTGAGCGCTTATTACACGCTAAGCCCTGGGCTGGCTGCTGAGTCTGTTGTTAATTCTCACGGCGACTTTCCATGAGTGGACATCACCGTCCTCATTCTATAAATGCGGAAACAGGCTGACAGAGCTTAAGGAAGTTGTCCAAGTCCACACAGTCCGTGTCAAGACGAGACTTGCCCCCGGGGTCCTAGACTCCTTGCTTGAGATGATGATGATTTCTCCAAAGCCGAGAGAGCCGCTCTGAGGGGCTGGGACCACCTCTCAGTTCAGTAAAAATATTGAGTATTGATTGGTGGTGTGATTCAGGCAATCAGGACAAATTGTTCTGGTTTGGAGGTTTGTGGTTCAGTGTCCCCGGATTCTAGACAACCAGAGAGACGGTAAATGGAACCTAGGAGAAGAGCTTTAGTAAAAGAAACTTGGATTATGTCTCCTGGAAAAGAGAAGCCAGAGGAGTGGTTTAATAGTGACTGTCAAGTCCCCGGGATGGCAACTGGCAGTTCTCTGGCACCACAGGCAGAAGCACAAGGAGGACCTGGTTTGCAGTCCAGTGCGAGCTGAGTGCCAGGACAGATGTCCTGGGCACGTGGCCGTGCAGTGCCGACTCAGCCTCGGGCCGTGCAAGTTCCTCCTCGGGAGGGCTCTGAATACCCCGTGCACGCAGCGCAGCTGAGATGTCCCCCATGTGTCTCGGGCCTGCGGTGCCACGTGCTCCTTCTACATTGTCCAACAGCTAATGTTTATCGAGCACCCGCCACTAGCCAGGTCTGTCGTAGGTGCTTTCCATGTATCTCCTTGTGTCACTCTCTTAATCACATTTGCAGTGGGCACGGCCGTCCCCTTGGTGAGGCGTGGAGAGGTTAGGCAATTTGCCTAAAGCCATCTAGCTAGGGAGTGTCAGAACCAGGACTCAAACCCAGGCGGGTGGCCTGCTTGAGTGGCCTCCTCGGCTGCCTCTCTGACAGCCACGCAGATGTTACCACCCCACGTCCAGATGACGCCTTGCTGCGAAGAGGCTCTGCCAGGCTCTGAGGTCCATGTTTGGTGGTGCGTGTTGGGGTCCTGTCCTCTGCCTCCTCCTCATCCGTCTGCTCACCTTGGCGAGGTGGAGTTGAGGGTTTCTCTCTGCTCACGGGTCTCTCCGTTCCTCAGGGGAGCTGGAGAAGCAGCAGGGAACAAAGACGCTCTCCTTCAAGTCCAGCGGGGCCCAGGTGGACCCACAGTCAAGGCAAGGATCGCCTGCAGGTGAGCCTCAGCTCCGCCCCTGGCCAGACCCATGCGGGGGACACTTGCAGCCCTGGGCGGGCCTGGGGCAGTGGGGTGGGAGAGGTGCCTGTTTCTACGGCCGTGTCTTTCTGCTGAGGAGCTGCAGGCTTTAATAGTGAGAGTGAGGGGGAAGGAGGGAGATAAATGTGTCTGTTTTGCAAATGGCACCAGAGCCCGGGTCCATGTGAAATGCCACCATCCACCTTGGAGGAGGCAGGCAGAGGCCTGAGGCCCTGGTCCCAGTGGGGACACCTTCTACCTTCCTGTGGCCAGGCTCTGGGAAGATTGTGCTGGCTCATGGGGTGACTGGAGGTGTGGTAAAGAGAAGCCCCGTGAGAAGAACTCTCCCGACGGGAGCAGGGTAAGAAGAAAGGATAGGCAGAAAGCTCTGGAGTCTTGCTCTGCCCTGTATAGTCCTTTTCCTGATGAGTCACAAGCTCTCTCCAATCTCAGATCAGGTCAGCCCACTGAAGTCCAGATAAGCCCTCCCACTCACCTTCTCGAATGGTGTCTTCACACTGAATTGTTCACGTGAAGTCAGCCTCAGGCTTGGTATCTTCTTGGACCAGGTCCCCTAGACCTGTTTCCTCCTCCCTGACCTCCCCCAACCTTTCCACCTCCGCCCCTAACTTCCCCCACCTGAAGGGAGTACAGGAAGAGCGGCCACCCACCTCCACCTGCCCCAGATAAGGAGGGAGCAGGAGAATTAACCCCATCCCAGCAAAACCCCAGCAAACCATCCCTCCGGAGCTGTGGAGTGAGAGGTGACCTCAGTCACTCGCTCTCACGTTCAGCAAACGCTCTCTGAGCCCCCAGGCCCTGTGCTGAGCACGGGAAAGCCAGGGCCTAGCAAGACATTGGCTGGAGCTGGGAGCTCCAGTGGGTTCCACACGGTCCATCAGACCCGGGATGGACAGCGGCTCAGAGACTGGCCGTGTCATCCAGGACACGCGGTTCCCTTCCGAGCAAGGCGTGGGCTCTTTTGGCCCCACTGTGACTCTCACTGTGATGTCGTCTCTGTATGTGGGCTCGACCTGCCGTTGTGCGCCTGTGATTCTCCACCCTGCCTGATTGCAGTCGCCTCTCATGTCTGCCAGGGCAGAGTACTCGGGTCACTGCTTGTTTTCACAGCTGTCTAATCCCCAGAGCGGTCCTCAGCTGCGATTTATTCTGGGCCATCCTGCCCCACACCCTTCACACGCACCCCCCCACCTGTCTTTTGGAAGTTGCAAGCCCTGGTCAAGCTGATGCATGTCCCCAGGGTCTTGTCCATCGGGCGCCTCCATAGTGGGGTGTTTCTCGTTCCCTAACAACCGTGCAGAGGCTGAGCACAGCAAGGGAACTCCTGCTGGGGGTGGAGTGGGAGCCGCGGGTGGGGGGTGACTTAGCCAGGAAGAGACAAGCTGCTCCTGGGGGTCTGCAGGGTTCCTCCTGCTGTGCCAGGCCAGTCAGGACGCTCCAGTGGTAATTAGAGCCTTTATGGGCCCTTACATGTGCCAGGCACTGTGGTGAGCACTGTGTGGGCCTAGCTCATGGAATCTGCACCACTCAGCAAAGTTGGCGGGGATGGCAGCAGAGGAGGATGGCCTTCCCTCCAGGAGCCTGTGACTGAAGGAGGCAGATTGTCATGGTGCCCACAAACCAGAGCCCAGCTCATAAAACCAGCTTTCACGGTCCACACCGGGAAGGCTTTGACTGTGGGTAAATTAGACTCAACAATGCCAATGTGACAAAGACAGTCAGAGATCTTCTAGTCTGGGGAGGTCCAGAGAGGTGTAGCATGTTGCCCAAGGTCACACAGTTTCTGAGCAGCAGAAGTGGGTGCCCGATGTCCAGTCCACCACCCGGGCTGTGTCTCAGTCAGGAGTGGCGTGGCACCGGCCTTGCCGCCCATGCCATCTCATCGCAGAGATGCTGGGGGGGAGGGGGAGGGGCGGGGGCTCGTGCCGGGGCTGGTGGAGAATGAGCCCTGTGCTCTTTGCTTTGCAAGCCAAGAGGGACGCTGCGCTCGGGGAGAAGCCCGCGGAGAGCACGGTGGAGGTAAGTGGAGGCCTGGTTGCCCAGGTGAGTGATTCTGTGCCCCGCTGTCCTCCTTCTCACCGTCTCTGTTGTTTCTCTTCTCAGGTATTAATCAATGCCTCCCCAGCCCGACTCACCATTTTACCAATTTCAAGAGATACAATTAAAAGTTACTGCTAGCATGGGTAACGCCACTGCTCCAGCGCCTCACTGAGCCGCAGCACTTCCTCCCCTCGCCCCGCCAAGCCCAGCTCCAGACCAACACCCATGACCCCCCAAATCCATGTCCCCAGCAACCCGCTCCCCAAATACTTGCTATACCAGAGGACCCAAATTCCCCTCCCCAAGTCCTCCCACCCTCCAGCAGGGGGAGCCTGGGCTCCTTCCAGAGTGTCCCCTGAAGTCAGGTCCCCAGGTGACCGCTTCTGGGGCAGACCCTGCCCTCTTGGCTGCGTCTTGGGGAAGTTGGAGACAGAGTAGGGCAGCCGGGAGGTGGCGCTTCTCCCGGAATAGCTGGTCCATCTGGAGAGCTGGCCGCGAGGAGGGACGTGTGCAGGAGAAAACGAGGCAGAGTGTGGGGTTGTCCCAGGGGGTGTCTTCAAGGCAGGAGCTGATAAATCTGAAGACTGTCCATGTTGGAGGGAGAAGATGCTTGTCCCCAGCCACATAGCAAGGCACTGGGAAAGTAGCAGTGGCCGCTGGTCCCTGCCAAGCCCCCAAAGTGTCACCTGTGAGGGTCACGCATTGCCCCTCCAAGCCTCGCTGGACCCCAGCCCTCCCCCACTAGATCCCTGGCACCCCGTGAGCCCTGCCCCTTCCTGCCAGGCCTCCAGACCTCTAGCCGCTCACGCAGTCACCTCCTCTCCCAACCCCCCCTCCAAGCTGGAGGGCCCCTCTTAGACGTCTGGGGGAGGAGCCCTGCCCAGCCATCTGACTAAGCTCTGGGAAGCTGCAGGTACCCCAGGGGAACTCAGTTTCCTCTCTCTGTCCCCACGGCCCCCACTCCACACACCTGTGTCTGGAGGAGGCACCTTCACTGGAGGAGCTTCCTGCCCCAGCAGCTGACAAGCCCCCCGGGTGGGTATTCTGTCCCCTGTCCCCTCCCCATCTTCCTGCGGCTACCCATTCTCTAGCCTTGCAGATCAACATGCAGAGTCCCTGGCACTCCCGCTGGCTCTCCCAGCCCCGCCGTGCCTGAGCCTGAGCTGCCCGGGGAGGACAAGCAGTCCCAGGGCCCCTTCCCCACCGCCCTGCCAGCCCCGGCCTCCTGCACAGAGGGCAGCCTTGCCGCCCACGGCCTCCCACCTGGACCTGAGCCCTCTTGCCCTCCACCCTCTCTGGTCATGGCCTGGCCAAGCCCCTCCAGCAGCTGCTTCTCCATTTCTCTGAGCTGTCCCCTGCCACTCAGTCCATGCTCTCTCTCCTTTCTCTCTCTCATGAGCGGGGTGAGACGGGGCTAGGATGAGAGGGTTCTGCTGTCGCTTCCTGCTTTCCACTCCTGACCATGAGCGATGCCGGGTCCAGGCTGGGGGGAGGGGGACCATGGAGGGGCGGCCAGAGCACAGGAGAGGAAGAGAGGACCCTCTGGCAGCAGTGGTGACAGAGGCATCCTGCCCGACTGAGGACCACAGAGGGCTCCCTGAGGGGAAGGGGCCCCAGCCCTGCCCTCTGCCTGCTGTGTTGTCTTGGACAGTGAGGGGCTCGGGGGCTCCTTCATGTGTTTAGGGGGATTTCGGGCCTGGAAAATGCTGCTGAGGTTGGAGGTTGAGAATGGAGAATAAAGCCTGCCATGTGCTGAGCTGCCGAGTGTGGGGGTTGGGGCTGGGGAATATTGAGGGGCAGACAGAGACCTGGGGAGCCTTGAGAGGAAGCAGCCCACTGGAGTGCACAGATGCAAGAATGGGGTTCCCGAAGTCACACCCTTAGCCAACAAAGAGGATTAGGAAATGCTGGCTTAGGGCTCTGCGAGTTTGGGCTGGGCTCTCCTGGTCTGGCCTGGGGTAGGGTCCCCTCCTCTTTAGCCTCAATTTGCCCCCCACTCTCTGAGCCGCCAGCGCCAGGTGTTGGTGCCCAAGGACAGACAGCAACCCAATAGAAAGTGTCCTCAGGAGAAGGGGACAGAGAGGGTTGCAGTGTGTCACATCTGCAGACTGGGGGGATTGGGGACATAGCACGTGAGGAATTAAGCCCTTCTCCATCCAGAGTCCTCTAGCCTCCCATCTCCTCCACCTCCTCGTGCTAGCAGAGGAGGCTGCCCGGGCTAGTTCATAGTGACCTCTGTGCTCTAAGGGAGGGGCTCACGAGACGCCTCCTCCTTCCCCACCCAGGGGATAGAGCCTTTTCTGTATCTGGGTATCCCCTTCTGTATTGGGGTGAATTTTACCAGGACCCAGCTCTGGCCAGAGAGGCAGCTGGGTATCTGCCTCTGCCCACGGCCGTCCGGGCTGCTCTCAAATACTGGGCTGTGGCCTTGGGGACTATGGAGGACAGGGTAGGTCTGGAACCCTCCTCAGGGGTTCCTATCAGACAGCTGCGATGGGGTCCTCTTTAACAAAGCCAAGGAAGGAGAGGGGCTTGCAAGTCTCAGAAATGCTGATTGTCCGTGTCCCCCGTTCACCTCAGCACACCCCTGGGTGGCATGGAGGGGCAAAGACTTGACCCTGCTTTTCAAGTTCAGAGGCTGGTAGGGAGGGAGGTGGGGAGAAGTTACCTGTGGTGCAGGGCCACCCACAGGCCCATGAAGTCAGTCTGCAGAGCTGTGCAGAAACATCTCACAGCGAGACAGGCCCACGAGCTGCGGCCGCTCACAGTCAGCAGCAGCACAAGGCAGTCTCTCGACTCCACACTCGCTCCTGGGCCAGAGCCAGGGTCAGAGCCCAGTTTTCCTCTGGGTGGAGGAACTGGGAAGAGTCAGAGAGAGGGCTGGGAGTGCCCGACGGCAGCGGGCAGCAGGAGAGGGAGGGGGTCAGGGGAGGCTCAGGGCAGCCGGTCCCGGCAGCTGGGAATTAGTCTTGTAACATTTCATGCTTCTCTGGCTGTTTCTAAACTAGGTGTCAATTCACAACAGGCTTCAAACGTCCCAGCACAGCTCCGGGCTGGGGGCCGAGAGGGAAGTACCTGTGCCAGACCTGCAGCCTAACCCTTTGCGAGAGCAGCCCCCGCCGCTGCCACCACTGCCACCCACACCCCCGGGCACCCTGGTGCAGTGCCAGCAAATCGTCAAGGTCATTGTCCTGGACAAGCCCTGCCTGGCCCGCATGGAGCCTCTGCTGAGCCAGGCTCTGTCCTGCTACGCCTCATCCTCCTCCGACTCCTGCAGCTCCACACCCCTGGGCGGCCCCGGTTCCCCGGTCAAAGTCATCCACCAGCCTCCGCTGCCCCCGCCCCCACCCCCCTACAACCACCCTCACCAGTTCTGCCCGCCAGGCTCCCTGCTGCACCGGCGCCGCTACTCCAGCGGCTCTAGGAGCCTGGTGTAGACTCTGCCTCCACCACCCTTCTGTCCCAGGAGGGCTGGCTGCTCCCCACACCTGGCACGATGCACTCCTGGTCACTGATCACCGTCGTGGAAAGAGAACCCCAGTCCCTGGCACCTGGGTTTGCCTTGTCCCACCATCCTCCCCTTACTCAGATGACCTCCCCCCAGATCTGGAGACACCACCTTCCTGTCCTGGGGCCTTTCACAGCCAGACGAGGCTCCTTGTCCTCTGGCTGCTGCTACTCTGCCCAGTTGGACCATGGGGAAAACTGGAGCTGAGGGTCTAACTGGCTTGCAGGCTTTGAGTCTGTTAGTGCCTGGGGCCTCCGGCTGGTGGGTAGGAGGAAGAGGCCAGGCCACCAGTGTGTCCTGCTCACACCCAGCACAAGGTGCATCTGTGGCCATGCTCAGGGGAGGAGGGCTGCCAGCTTCCTGGAGGGGCTGGTGGATTGGAGCATGAGGGGGGCCTTCTCAGCTGCCCCTGGCTCCCCAAGCCTGGCAGTCTCAGGAGGCTGTTACTTGGTCCCCAGGGACATTGGCTGTCCAGACCACATCCTTCCGCCTCCTCCCGGGGCCGCCTCCTGCTTTCTCAGGAGCTGCCCAGGCTCCAGTAAAGCTTCAGAAAGGGAGGAAGGAGATGGAGCACTCTCAGCTCTCTTTAGGTCAGTTCAACAGGGCTGTGGAATCTTGAGGTCATGAATCTACAAAATGCACCTTTGTAAAGAGGGTTCCCTAGTCCCAGACAATATCCAACTAACACCAAGTGCACACAGGCGCATGCACATAAACGTACGAGAGAACCAGGTTGGTTTCTCCCACTGTGGAAGCAGGTGCAGGGAGATGGGGTGGAAACTGGCCCAGCGGAGGTGGGACTTGCAAGACCTCCGTGGCCTCCAGGAGGGGCTTGGGTGCAGAGGTGGGTGAGAGAAGCAGGGACTCTGGAGGTGCTTGCATTTCCCCCACTGCCCCTCAGCCTTTAAATGTCCCCCATCCTGGGGAGGGGGCCAGATCCGCCTCCAGCAGAGGCAGCAAAAAGAGTCCCAGACCCTCAAAATTGCAAAGGAGAGCTAGGCAGGGCTCGCTGGCCTCCCAGGCCCAGCAGGATGGGATTGCCAACCTTAGGTGGCTCCACGGAGCCCAGGCTTTGGGGAGGGCCCCCTCCCTGGCCAGATGAGAGGAGCCCACCCTCAAAGTCCACAGGGGCAATACCGTGGCCTGCCCCAGTCATGGCCTTTTAGGAAGTGTCTGTGCCAAAGCTGGCCAGACTCTTCAGTCCTGTGCCAACAGCTCATCAGTGTCCTTCATTAAGATCCTCTCTCACTTGGAGCCTGTTGTTCAGCTCCCGACAGATGAAGAGAATATTGGCCAAGTCTAAAGCGAATATGCTTCTCCCCAAGCCCCTAACCCATGCCCCGCCCTGCAGTACCCCTGGGCCCTGTAGGAGGTGCAGATAACTCCCCACTCTGGGAGGTTCCAGATGACCTAGTTTTGTGTGTGTGCGCGCGCGTGCACGCACGTGCTCACTGGGCATCACCATGATGTCACCGATGAGTTTATTTCTAGCCCTGTCTCTGTCCGCCCATTTTCCATAACTTGTGGCCAATTTGCTGTCTCCCCTGTGGCTCCCGGCACAGCTGCTCCTCCCTGTCCTGTTGTCCCTGCCCCTCTTGTGTCTTTTGTAACTGGGATGCTTAATCAGAGCCTTTCGGAATGGGGTGGCTGACAGAGGAGGTGCACAGATTCAGATACCTCTGCTGCCCGCAGCCCGGGTGGCGTCACCCCTGAGTGGTGGAGGCCTGGCCGGAGGTGCCAGGGCTGGGGGAAGTGGAGTTGTGGGGTGGGAGTGGATGCCTCTTGAAAGTGGTGGTGAAAACGGTGTGAGAATCAGGAGGCGGGAGTTGGGAGTGTGCAGAACCACGAGTGCCACTACTGGTGGGGCCCTGGTGGCTGGGGCTGCTCAGGAAGGGCCCTGTCCAGACGACTCCACCCCACAGGCTCCTCACAGCGTTTCCCTCTCAGCAAGCGCCCTCCTTCCAGATGAGGCCAGAGGCCTCAGGGCTGGCACGTGTATGGACCTCTCTCTGAGGACCTGGCCTCTCCGGCGTCTCGGCACCCCTCCACAGTGGGGAGGCTCTCCCCCCGGGTGCTGTGGTGGCCACCTTGGGCCACGCTGGCCACTCTGCGTCCTGCCATAGGAAGCAGACCAGCAGAGCTAGTCCTGGTCCAGGAGGGGCTTTTAGTCCCTGATGGCCTGGGGCAGGATACGGCCAGCCCTCCTCACGGCTGGCGAAGCAAGAGTTCCCAGTCCCTGGTCAGCCAGCAGGCTGAGGCTGGGGCCCATCTCTGCCCCCCTGCCCAGAGATCTGGGAAAAGCCGCCTGTTCCCTCCCATGGCGGCGGCCGTGGCAGGGCCTCAAGCACTCCCAGAGGGCTCAGCAGGAGATGCTCTCGGATCCTCCTGCTCTCCCAGGGTTAAGGGGGCAGTCAAGTGCTGACTGAGCCCCTGGACCCAGTCACCCCAAGATTGCCCCACTCTATCAACCCTCTAGGCCTTACTTTTGGGGGGACCTGGGCCCCTCTCCTGATTTTATCCATCTGGCCCCAACTGGCTTTCCCACCCACTTTCAGGCAAGTCTCACCTCCAGACCTGAAGCAAGGCCCCGCCCGGTAGCTTGTCCCGGAACCCTGACTGTCTCCAAAGGCGTCTTGACTCCACACATGCTTATCGGCCCTCGGTCCTTGACCCCCAAGCCTACATGTCCCCCATAGCTGCCAGATCGTCTCTTTGGTAGGCTTCCCTGACAGCTGTCTGTGCGTCTGTCCCTGCGTTCTGCCGTGCATCCCTTCTCGCTGCGCACTCTGCCCACGTGCCCGCACCCTCTCGGGGAGCAGCCTCTCTAGAGAAAGGCAGGGAGGCTGCACCCAGCACCTGATCCAAATGGCAAATATTTTGTAACAAAATAGCCCAGAGGTATTTTATCTGTTCAATTCATAGAGTTTTAGAGATTATATTGAAATATGTCACTTGAGCGAACTGTGTCGGTTCAGTTTCTCCTTTCTCCCAGAGAGAGGCCCGCCTGAAATCAGAGTGTCTGCCGGGCAGGGCCTGGGGCGGCTACGGTGCCGGCTGGTCTCCTCCTGCCACAGTGGCCTCACTCCTTTACCCCAGGACAGTGTGCTTCGTGCCCTGCTGTGGCATGACTAGGAGGCCCTGCCTTAAATCAAGAAGCATGGGGAAGGGAAGGGAAGTCACCCAATGGTGGTGCCAGCAGAGCAGGGGCACAGGCCTGGCCCACGCCCCCTCCCCTCACTAGCACACACACAGCTTTTAAAAGCCAGCTGAGAGCAGGTTACAATGGAGACCAGAGGCAGCTTGGAGAGGAAGCACCTCAACGGCCAGTATGCATCCAGGGAGTAAGAGACGAGATTAGGACCAGCTCTGGCCTGCTTGGTTTTCTGCAATGGAGACCAGGGTATGTTGGGAGGTTGGGGGAGGCCATTCCACTGATCGCAGTTGGCCAAAGCCTCACGTGGTTTTCACCAGGCATCAGCTCCAAAGCCTGACTTCTAGCTGCAGGGTCTGGTTTGACAAGCCCCAAGGTACATGCTTCCTGAAATGGGTCAACACACACAGGTGAAAGGACTGGAGGAGCAATGTTGGGGAAAGTGCACAGAGCCTCAAAGAGACTTTAGCAAACATTTCCTGAGCCCTGCAGTGCTCCAGGTCCCCTGCTGGGAGCTGGCAGAGATGCCAGGAGTCTGGAAGGATCAGACAGCAGCCAAGTGGCTGCGGAAGGAGGGAAGACCGGAATGAGGGTCAGCAAGAGGCACAGGGCTTGGGTGAGTGCTCACAGCTCTGGGATGGGTGTGTGTGATAGAGTGACCTCCTGGCAGGGGAGAGAGGAGAGAGCCTTCCGCAACGCTAAGGCACCATAGCACCACGACACTGTGGGAGGAGAGCAACTGGCCAGGACAGCTGGTCCCAGGACACCTGCAAAGGGGGCGCCAGCTCTCCTGGTGACCAGAACTCTGAACACCCAGAAACCCAGACAGCTCTGTGCCTTCCTGAGGCCGGGCCCTACTGTCCCCTGTTAGAGTCAAAGGGGACATGACTTCACCCTTCTTCCCAGGAAATGGGAAATTCCAGCAGAAGCCAGCAGCCAGCTGTGACCAGTCCTGTCCTGGGAATTCTCTGACCCAGGAAGCTGAGCATTGCCCCTTGAGAGCACCTCTGAGGGCCCAGCTCAGCCCAGGCCTGGGAGAGGGCCTAGTGCCAAAAGGGTCCCTCTGTTGTCTGTGCTGAGATGTGGGTGACAGAACCATTGTCCAAATCTTCTGGCCCTGAGGTCATCTCAGGGGAGAGCCCGTCCCTCCAATGAGAGGAGACTATCCTGTTCTGAGTGAGCCTGTCTGGTGGTCCAGGAGCGTTGGGGTCCATCTGTCATCAGGATGGAGAGCTGCAGCCAGTGCTCCTCCCTTTATAATGACTCTTTGCAGGTGGGAGACTCAAACCCATCAGTCATTGACCTGGAGTGTTTCCAGCAAGGGGTGCCGGGATTGTCTGGCTTCTGGCTGAGAGCAATGGGCCAGAATAAGATGCCCTGCTGGAAACCAGGGCTGATTCAACAGGCTCGTGAATACCTGCCGAGAGCCAGGCACTGTTCTAGGTGCTGGGGGCACACGGGGAATGGGACGGGGAATGGGACGGGGAATGGGACGGGGAATGGGACGAGTGAATGTCCTGCTAGCAAGTTCACATTGGGGATGCCACCAAGAGTACACAAGACATGGACCAACTATTTTCACATAGTGGATGGTGATACAATAGGGTTGATGGGGAGGGGCATTCTAGAGTGAACAGTCAAGGAAAGCCTCTCCAAAGAGGAAAACTCAACAAAGTCAAGGGCAGGTGGACAGTTCAGAGACCACGCTACATGGTCAATGACCACATCTTTTCGAGGCAGAAACCAGGACGATCTGCCAAAGGACTATTTACTGATATTTGAATTTACTTACATGACAAAAATCTTACTAAAGTGTAAAAATGGGTTTAAATACCACCTTTATTGAGGAAATCATAAAACAGGTCTTCTAGAAAATCCAGGACGGATGGCCACCATAATCACAGACCAGGAAAAGAGGTGGATTGAAGGCAGGCGGTCAGGTGGCTCCAGCAAAGAGGCAGTGTAAAGGCAGGCAGCCCCGCAGGAGGACCCCAGCCACCAAATAGACCCCAGAAAACAGACACCAGCAGCACCAGGGCCAAGCTCCCTGACACTGAGCAGCTGCGGTCCAGAGCAAGGGCGTGCTTGTGTGATTCCAACGCTGATGGGGAGCAGCCCACTTCAGGGCTTGGTCAGCCTGCTGACAGCACTCTGTCCACCTCCTCTCCTGTCACCCCAAACCACGCAGACTTAGGTTTACTGATTTTAAATAATGGATGGACTCCGTGACCTGTTGGCCACCTGTCCCGGGGCTGACAAGATTTCACACCTCCATGTGAGCAACGTAAAACTGCAGCAAGGTTGATTTCTCCTGCAGTAGGGTGGGTCCAAGTCCCCTAACCCCAACCCTGACATGCATGGCTAATGACCATTGCTTTCTGGGAGTCACCATTGGTCAATGTATGGTGACACCAGGATGAAATAAATTTGCCAGCCGGCCGTGGTACCCTCACTGGCCACCTTGAAGGAAGGCATTTCGATTGGGAGGTGGTTGGAGAGCAGGAGGCCGCAGGCTGAAGATGTGGACGATCTGAGCCTGCAGACCTCCCGGTGCTCACCAGTGCTCACGCTCTGACCGCAGGGTCACCTGCTGTGCTCGTTAGCTCCCCACTGCTCTGCCCTCAGATGCTCAGGGCTGCTCTCCTTTGGGACTGCACACTACTCTGGCAACCTGTCAACCTCCCTGTCCATGGGGTCCCTCTCTTACTCCCTCACCTCCCACGAGCTCCCTTTCCTCTGACCACGGTGAGAACCACAGGGAGCCAGGTCAAAGGCACAGGTCAGGACCAGCAGGAGAGAAGGGAGCACGGAGAGTGTCCATCCCAGGGCAAAGCGTAGCTGCTCAGGAGCAAGGTCTGCTCTGCCCTCTCTCCGGGCAGACCCTGGGGGGTGAGGGCAGGGGAGGTGTTCCCTCCAGGAGAAGGCAGGCGCAGCAGAGCCCAGGGACAGGCCCCAAGCCCTGACTTGGAGTCAGGGAGGTTGGATGAGAAAGCAGGAATAGGGGGAGGGGGCAGGTCCAGAACTGGCCCCACCAGGAAAATTCCATTCTGGATGTGGCTGGAGGAGGAGGGAACTAAAGCTGGAGAGATGGGGGGGAGGGATGGGAACTCTTTCCTCCCCTCTCCCTCCCCCCTGCCCCCTGCAGGTCTGGATGGCTTCTTTCCCTTGGGAACCAGGCAGCCTAACCCCACTAGCCAGCCTCTAGTGCAGCTGTTCCATGACCCTAAGGACTGAGTGACTGCAAGCTTAACTGTGGGAAAACTGTAGGAACTGGCTTCAGGGAAGACAGGAGACCTGGCTCTTGTCCTCAAGTTTCCAGCTTCCTAGACAGACCTGCCTTGCCCTCCCCTTCCTGAGAACCCCCAATCCCCTTCCATCTCAAGATGCCTGGACTAGGCACCATCTCCCCTGAGTCCCCCAGGGGAATAGAGGGCAGGGGGTGAGGGAGCCTTGTCCATCTCCATTGGGAGGCCCAGAATCCCCAATGTCGGACCTGCAAGCAGACTCACAGGTTAGTCCAACTAACCAGGTTAGTTATCCTTTTGTGGATAAGAGTACTATTTAACTAAAGAAGTTATGAAAAAAAACAGAATAAGCCCAAAATAAGTAAAGGAAGGAAATAATAAAGACAAAAGCAGAAATAATGAAACAGAAAATACATATATGTTACCAGGCACAGGTCCAGCTGCCTGTCCCCTTTCAAAAACAAACCACTCAAAAGTCGAATGGTGACAATGGGAGTCAGCTTTTGTTCAGGAACACCAGTGACCTGAGCAGAGATGTTGGGCTCATCCTTCTCTCTGGCTAGTCCTCAAGGAGAGTGGCCAGGATAAAGCCACCTCCATGACTCAGATTTACGGAGGGGTTTTAAAAGAGGGTGTTGAGGGAATGGAACGTGGGAAGTGAAAAGCAGGAGAGGGGGTGTGAGCCGTGGGTGCCATGTAAGGAGCCGAGTGCACGGTCTCACCAAGGCTCCGTGTGGTTTCTGCCCCCGTCCTTGCCGCTGTCCAGGGTCCTGCTGGAGGGTGGGGTCAGCACGCCTTCACTGATGTCTTGCCTGATTTCCCGAGGTCTGGGTAGTGTGCACCTTGTGTTAAGTTTGCAGCTTCAGGCTGGCTGGAAAGCAACTTCACATTCATGTAAATAATGTCAGCTTGTCCCATGACCAAGTTTCAAAATATCAAATAACCGTGGGGAAAGGGGGAACTCAGAAAAACGCATATAAGATAAAAACTGTGTCCTTTTAAAATCTTTTAAGAGTCCATGCGGTTTTAGGTCTCAACATGGCTTCAGTCCTTACTCCAACACGTACAATAGAAAGGACTAACAAAGCCAAAAGTTAATTCTAAGAAATGACTAATAAAGTTTACAAACCTCTGATAAAACTGATCATGAAAAAAGAGTCAGCACAAATAAGTAAATTGAGGACCCACAAGAAGGAGGTACCTATGAATACTGCAGAGATTTTTTAAAAAATAGAATGATACAAATAAACTATAAACCTTATAGCAATAAGTTTGAAAATCTTCACAAGATGAACACTATCCTAGAAAAATGTCTTACCAAAACTGGCTCAAGAACAAATAGAAAATTTGAGATGTGTAACCACTAAAGAAATTGAATATGTAGTTAAAAGTTTATTCACACCACCCCCCAAAAAGACCCCACACGCAACACCAGGTCAGATGGTTTTACAAAATTCTACTATACAAGGGTACTTCAAAAAAATTCATGAAAAAATAAGTTAAAAGATAATACAAATCTTTCCATGAACTTTTTTTTTCCTTTTTGTCTTTTTTCGTGACTGGGAACGGGATCGCAACCCTCGGTGTCGCGCCCGCACCGCACTCAACCAGTGAGCGGACTGGTCTCTATATGGGATCTGAACCCTGGGCGGGAGCGCCGCCGCACTCCCAAGCGCCGCACTCTACCGAGTGCGCCACTGGGCCGGCCCTCCATGAACTTTTTGAAGTACCCTCGTACTCTGGCCCATTGCTCTCAGCCAGAAAGCAGTCAATCCCGGGACCCCTTGCTGGAAACACTCTAGGTCAATGACTGATCAGTTAGAAAAATTTTTAATATAATTCACCACATTAACATATTAAAGGAGAAAAACATTATGATCATCTCAGTAGATGCAGAAAAAAACAATAAAATTCAACACTTATTCTTAGCCTAATAAATGGTATCTATCAAAAATCTACATCATCTATCCCATTTAATAGTGAAATGTTAGGATTTCTATCAAAACGAGGAAGGAGGCAAAGATGCCCACTGCCACAACTTCTAGTTACCCTTGTCTGATCGCCTGTATGGAAAACCCTAAAGAATCAGGAGAGAAAAATGTTAGGATTAACACAGAGGAAAGGGAAGCCAAGTCTGGGAACCAGCCAGCTGGTTAAGGCTGCTCCCGCTCTGCCTGCCAGCCTGTTCTGGCAGCTCTCTGTCCCTGTCCCTATTCTCCTCCTGGGACCCTTCTCTCGGCAACACTCAAGTCCCAGCTGCACTTGTTGAGGACTTGCTGCCTGTGGGGGGTTACTAGAGAGGTGGGCACAGAGTCTGGCTGGGAGGGGATTGTCCACTGCCAGGCACAGCATTGCTGAGGTGGGATGTGGGCATTCCGGCCTCAGGCCAGGGCCCTTTCGGTCCTGCTGCAGCTGCCCTCGGCATGTTAGTGAGATGGGTGTGGGCAGAGAAATCTTCAGAATGTGATTGCGTCAGAAGCTTTGGCTGGATCCTTGCTACAGCGGCAAGGTTGGGCACTGACCCTTTAGAGGGATCAGGGCCATCAGGGCTCAGCCTCAGCAGGGAGCCAGCTCTGCTCCCGGTCTGTGACACCACCTGGCAATTCTGTGCTCACCTCCACAACCTGTCGCGTGCCAGAAGAGTTCCTCAGACCAGGTGAATGACCTGGCCTGCTGGTCAGGACACCAGGGCCCAGGGCACCAACCCACCTCAACCCCATGGACCTGCCAGGCTTGGCTCTTGTCCTTTTCTCTCCTGTCGTCCCCAGGACTCACGTCCTCCCAGCCCTCTGTATCCATGGTGGTTGACAAGTTTTTCATCCCTGTAAGATCCGATCAGCCCTCGCTACTTCACTGAGCAGCTAAACCTGCGGGGAAGCCACGTGGGCTCAGTCGTGAGGGAGCTGGGCACACGAGGACTGAGGCAGCCAGTCCTCACCTGACGCGGGGCAAGGGGAAGGGGGCAAGAGCAGGGTCGGGGAGGGCTCAGAGGGGTCAGAAGAGCGAGGGTGCGAGAGAAAGGAAAGGGCTCAGACAGGAGGAGCACGGGGCGGGCTTCCCTCCTCCCAGAGTGCCAAGGGATGCCTCTGACCAGGGGCTACTCCTGACCCTCAACGAGGTGCTTCTGGTCCTCTGGGAAACCAGGGGCTTGTATTTGTTACCTACTGCAGCGTAACAAATTACTCCAAAACTTTGTGGTTTAAAACAGCAATGCACGTGTCTTATCTCTCCTGTGGGTCAAGAATTCAAGGCCCACTTAGCTGGGCATTTCTGTCTCAGGGCTTCTCATAAGGTTGCAGTCAACAGGTCAGCCAGTGCCACCATCACCTGAAGGCTTGTCTGGGGCTGGAGGATCAGCCTGCGCGGAGGTTCATTCATCTGGCCAGCAAGTTGGCCACGGCTGTAGGTGGGAGGCCTCAGTGCCTTCCTCTTGGGCTTCTTTTGGGTTACTTAAGTATCTACATGGACGGTTTGGCTTTGGAGTTCACTTGGCTGTATGGGAGCTGCTGTGGCTTGACCCTTTAGATCTAGCTTTCAAATTACAGTTAGCCACTAGCCTTCTTTGGAAAGGGAAGAGTCTGGGTGGGAGGGGGACTTAAGTCAGGATTAATAAATAGCATCGAAAGTTCTACAGCACGGGAGATCCACATGTGAACAAGCCAGAGTTGATGGCCGTCCTGTGACCATGAGGCACTGGGACTCCTGAGACCACTGCCCTCTGCATTTCCCCCCTCCCCAAGCAAGGGTTCTGATTCCCTCCCCTGCCCAAAGGGTTTCACTTCCTCCCCTAAGACATAGGTTATAAACTCAAATACCTTCCGGCAAGAATGTGTGAATAGGTCAGGTATGAATAATGGGGAGTGGAGGGGCCTGTGGCAAACTGGAGAGGGTCTAAAGGCATTCACTTAGAATTTAAACATATGTTAATACCTTACCGGCCAGACAAATCATAGCAGCCAGATAAGTCCTCTGGCCACCAGTGTAAAACTCAAACAGCCTAGGAGATGAGATAAAAACAGACTCCAATTCATAACCTCACAGCTGCTCTTTGTGCACGCATGTGCATGTACACACACACCCACACACGCACACACATACAACACACACACGTGTTAGCGTTCTAGGCACTTTAAAGAGTAAAATTCTTGCTCCTTGCCCATGTTGTGGACCCATTATGAGTGGTTCCCAGAGCTGCGATGCTGGCCCGCGATGTCCCTTTCCCTGACTCCCTATTCCCTTCAGCCCCAACCCTTGGAACTAGTTTCAGGGAATAGAAGGCGGAGGCAGGGGTGGGGGGCTGCTGCAGACACTGCCTCCAATGCCCCTGTGCAGAGCAGAAAGCTTCCTAGACAGGCTGTGAGTTTACAGCCGGGGGACCTGGGGCAGCTGTGTGTACCGGTGACCTTACGTGGGCTAGGGAAGACGGGAGAGGGAGGGGGTGTCTGCAGAGACAGAGAGACTGAGGGTCCGGGCCCAGGGAGCTGCAGCAGCCTTGTGCCCCACCAGTGAGCACCTCTGCCGCACTGGCCTGCCACAGAAGGTGCTGCACTCCGGGTGCACGGGCCAAGGCTCCGGAGCAGGACGCGCTCTGGGGACGCGGCAGTGGCCGAGCAGCTGACGCTGTCCCAAGGCAAGCCCCTCTCGCGGAGCCGCGCCACCCCACTCGCCAGCGGGGCCACGGGGAGAAGGCGGAAGGAAGAATTTGTCCTCTAGAGGGTGCGCGCTTTCCCGGGGAAGGAAAGCGGTCCGAGCGTCCCCGGCCTGCGCTTTCCTTCCGCTCTCTCCGAGGGGGCGCCGCGCGCGGTCCCGGCGGATCCCGGGTCCGAAGGGAAGGCAGAGCGTGCGGCCGAAGCGCTTCTCCGCGCCCGGTCCTCTTGGCCTCCCTCTTTCCACCGGCTGGTCCGGAAGGGTGAGCGCCGGTGCACGGAGCGGTCCAGACACAGGCGGAGGGGCTGCGAGAAGCCCTGCAGATCTGCGCGGACGTGGCGCCGCTCCGAGGATGGCCCGGGGCTGGCGGGACGCAATCACCCTGGCCAGACCTCAGGTTTTTACTCTGCCCCTGGCAGTGGCTCTGGTGACCTCGATCTATGCCTCATTCCCCCCCCCGGGTGGCTTCCCTTGTCCCGGGAAACTGTCCGGGAGTGTCCCCCACCCCTTCCTTCCCCTCCACTGAACTTGCCCAAGCCCTGCCCTCCGCCTCCAGGGAGCCTTCCCCGGCCGGGGAGAGGAGGGAATACGAGTACTTTAAAGTTTGCACGGAGAAACTGAGTGAGAAGATAATCCGAATGCTCCCAGGGACGTTCTGAAGACCCCTTGTGAGGGGGGAAGGGAGCAGGAGCGGGTGACAGGCGGGAGCCACGCGGGCGCGGAGAGGAGCGCCCCGCACAGCGCCCTCTGGCGGCCTCCGCAGGGACAGCAGGTGCAAAGCGGCCGGAACGAGGGGGGGGATGAGCATGCGCCGTAGAGGAGGTGCAAGGCGGGACACCCATCGGGGAGAGCTCCTCACCCCCCACAGAGGCACCCCTCCCCTCCCACCCGACAGCGCAACCAGCAGAATGGGGCAAGGTCAAGAAGACTAGCACACCCGCCGCCGGGTCCACATGCGCTTGCTGACCAAGGCAGGAGGGGAAGGGGAGCCCCAGGCCGGCACAGGGAGACCAGGCTTGGGTCGGAGCGCTGGCCCTGAGAGGCCGCGTGAATTTGACAGAGTCCCTTTGTAGCGTTGGTCCTCTGTTTCCTCATCCATGAAGCCAGGGGTTGGGTTGGAAGCAGGATGACAAATGGAGCTGCCGGCACTGTCTGGAGGACTGTGAGATGGGAAGTAATCTGTGATCAGCTAGCAATGTCTGCCTCGGGCATAGGAAGGCACAGCAGAGGCCTGTATGCCACGTATTTGAAAAGTCTAGGAATCGTGTCCTAGTCCCTTCCATCCCAGTGCCCTGTGAGTTGGTAATGATACTGCAAGAAGAGTGTGGACCTATGGCTGGAGCTGGGGACACCTTGGAAAAACTCAGCGATGGCATGTGAAGGTCTGCCTCCTGCTGTCTCCCTAGGGCCCGCCCTGTGGCTCTCAGAATGATGGAACCACAGAATTCAATGGGGTGTGTTCCATCAGGCTCTCTGAATCAGATCCTCGGGTGGACACCAATCATAGCTGCCCTCCCAATGCACAAACTTAGTAAGCAGGAGTTTCCTCACAGTGCAATGTGTTATAATCAGATGGTGGACTCCAAAAAGACCACCTTCCTTTATAAATAACATGGTGTTTCACAGCATGGCATGTTCCAGTGTGCCATCCATAGCCCACCAGGAGAAGCTGCTCCAGCTGAGGAGAGGAGGAGTCTGGTCTGCAGCTGGGGATGCGCATAGTTCCCTGAGAGGTTCTCAGCAGGACTGTGGCAGGGGACAGAGGCAGAGGCTATCTGCTGGGGATGGAGGGTGACCCTGACCTAGGTTCCTGGCTCGTAGCCACCTGGCCTCTGGCCACATCCTACAAATGAGTCTCCTTCTTCGCAGCTATTAGTCCCTCCTTTGTTGGGGAGCACCTGCAGTCCTGGCCACTGCCACCGTCTGGGTAGAGGTGTTGCTTGGGCTGTGGCAGGCTGGAGTCAGGGGTGATGAGCTGTTGCAGGCGCTGTGGAGAGAAGAGGTAGTGAGTGGGTGCTGCTGGTGAGAGAGACAGAGATGGTTCCTCCTGTGGGCATCCCCAGGACCCAGCACAGAGCTAGGCCGTGGGGGCAGCTCAGTACAGCATGAGTGAATGAATGAATGAACAGTATGAGACGAATAAAAAGGCAGTAACATGGCAACTGAGTGTGAACAGCCTGGGGTCCTGTCCTGGCTCTGCTGCTGCCTATCCGTGTAATCTTAGGCAACTCACTGAACCCCTACTCGTTTAATTAGTCAGTTAGTTGGTGGCTGGCCAGTTCAGGGATTGAACCCTGGACTTTGGTGTTATCGGCACCATGTTCTAATCAACTGAGCTAACCAGTTAGCCCCCCCACTGTTTTTTGTTTGTTTACATTTGAAAAGCAGTTTTATTTATATAAAAGTATACTTGAAAGACTGCGAATATTAGAAATGTGAGAATTCATCATGTTGATCTGCCAAAGGAATAACATTGAGATTCTGAGCTTAATTCATTAAGTGGATTTTAAAATCTGGTAGAAATTATCTTATGAATTAAAGCCTATTTTATGCTTTTATTGAAGTACTGGATCTTTTCTATTATTATATGTCAGGGTCTATTATAGGTAATTAATATTTCTTTATTTTTATTTTTTATTTTATTTTATTTTTTTGTGATTAAAAAACAAAAACATATCGTCTAATAGGTGAATAGATAAACTGTGGTACATCCATACAATGAAATACAAGTGTACTTCAGAACCCCTCACTGTTAATTTAATCCCCTCATTTCCTCATCTGTAGAATGAGGTACTAGTAAAACACAGGTCATAGAACAGTGGCTGGCAGAGGGCGCATAATCAGCACGTGTCTGTGTTTGTTATTATAATTACCATTCTTGTTATTGCTATTACTTTGTGCTGATTAAATATCTCTTGTTTTTCTGTTATTAGTAGCACTGCTGTTACTGCTCTTGTTACTGGCACCACCCGCTCTCCCTGTCTTCTTGCCCTGAACACAGATGGGATGACTGGAATCATGACATCCTTCTCGTGACCACGAGGTGGCAAGCATGATGATGAAAAGACAACATGTCAGGACAGAAGTGCAGAATTATAGGAACAGTCTGGTCCCTAAGAGCCTCTTTAAGTAGCCGAACTTCGGAGCAGCCCTCATCTCTGACATTTTTTTTTTCCTTTTCTTTTTTCTTTGTTGACCTTCTTGATAGGTAAAAAACAAATAAGATTATTTGCTTAAACTTGTAGGTCAGATAAATTTCTACAGATGTAATGTCTTCGTGGGTCATTGGCTATAGCTCCTTGCAGGAAGGGATGTCCCAGACTCTAAACAGGGGGCCTTTTGCATGTGTTCCCAGGCAAGGTTCAGAAGGGAAAAGATGCTAGAAGCCTGTGAGTGGAGTGAACTGTGCTAGCTGGTTATCGCTTTTTGGAGAGCAAGGAATCTAGGCTCTGTAACCCTCCCGTGTCTGGGCGCCTCTGCGTTCTTGTCTGTGACTTAGTTTTCCCCTTACCCTTTGAGAGTTTACCCTACGTTATCCTGCCCAGATGATCTGCTGGAGCTGGATTCTGCAGGTCTAGGACTCTAGGACTTTGAAGAATGTTTCTGAAAATAAAGCCATTGGACTGTTCTCCAAAGGCCCTTCTCTCTAAGATTCCATGAGACCAAAGGGCTGCTCCACACTCAGAGTATGTACCTGCTTCCAGGGCTCCAGCCATGAGTCCTGCGCTAAGTCCAACCTCTCTGTGCCCTCCTTGAATGCGTCACCTCCCCAAGCCACCTACCTTCTTGAAGGAACCCTGGGTCTTCAGAATAGTGATGAGGATGAAGAGAGGGACGCAGGCCATGGAGGAGAAAGCCAGGAACCAGCCGATGACGTACCCCCAGGGAGGGTACACATAGATGTTGTTGTACGTGAGAGGTGTGTAGTTGCTCAAGGAGAAGAGGAAAGTGGCCTAGAGAGGAAGGAGTAGACGCGTACGAGATGGGGGGTCACTGAAACCCACTCCTCAGCCACTCCCATAGCCCAGGCCAGAGGACAAGGCAGATGTACTGCGGTGCATCCATAAGGTGGAAAGCCATTGCAGAATACGGGCCAAGGCATCACTCGCATCGAGGACTGAGACAGGAGGACGCATAAGGGGGGTGGGGTGGAGAAGCTCAAAACAGATCAACGATCGGGCAGGAGGGGGAGGTCCCATGAGAAATGGATGCAGGATGAACTAGTTAAATGATAGTGATGGTAACTGATGGACGACTTGGCCCCAGCAGAGGAAGCGGGGAGCCAACTCGTAAGAGGGAATGGACCAGCCTCCCAAGGTAGACTGGACAGGCCAGGGAAGAGCCCTGTAGGGCAGGATCCTCTCCCTCACCTGCCCGAGATTTCTGGGGGCAGGAGGGAATAAAGGGGCAGTCGGTTGGGCACATACCAGGCAAAGTCCAGGGGTCAGGAAAAGCCAGGAGATCTTCACCAGGGGCCATGGGCGGTAGCCGATCATGTCCTCAATGTTGTCATAGAAGCGGTTCGCCCCTGACAGGCACGGTGTGGGGAGAGTGTGAGAACCAGAAAATGAGAAGAGCTTCGTGGTCATCTGGTACTCACGGGCTTTGTGCTCTCACCCTCACCCCCATCCTGTGCAGGGAGGCTGGACAGGGCACATGGATAAGAGGTATCCTGGCACCCCAGTGAGGGGCGGGGAGCGGAGTGGCCCACGGCGCAGCCTCTCATCAGTACGATCTCCTGTCTCCCTGCTTAAGGATGAAGACCCTACTGTGCTAACCACAAAGGAGTGACGTGAGCCTAAAATGGAGCTCAGTGGCTATGCAAATGCTTGTTCGCCTATGTAGCAGAGATGAATTTGGTCAAGTCAAAACAGCCAAACAGCCAGGGTCTCGCTGTTCACACACATCACGCAGAGCTCACATAGGGCTAGAAAGCTACCGGGAACAGAACAGTGGTCTAGATCCTAGACCCCAGAGGAAGCACCTCTGACATCCCAATAAATCATGGTGAGAAGGCTGGTTAGTGTTTAGTGAAAACACTGACTGGTTTAGTTTCGTTTTATGTCCTCAGGTTTCCACATTTGCTCCAGTTCTAGGCAGAACTGGTCTTCTATGAGGTAAAGAACCACTCATTGGTGAAGATGCTGGGAGGCTTCTCTACCCCACAGCTCCAAATACCTTCCTGTGATCATGGAAGCAGAAAACCCCACCATTAACGAGCCATTCCTTTGACTTCCAAAAGCCAAAGTTAAAAGCCACATATCACTGGGAAGGTGTAACATACTGAGGTTTATCAGCCATTTCCACCTCACTGTGATTGAATTATCAGATCTTCTCTGAGACAAGTTTTGAAAAGGAGTCGGGGAAAGTCAGGAAGACATCAGATGCTCGCGGTGCACAGGGAAGAGACATCTCCAAAGTGAGGAAAGGACACCAAACAGGGAGACTTAGGGGAGCAAAATAAAAAAATTCTTGTTCATGGCTTCTCCTGAGGGCCTTATGTGGCGCCCAATTACCTCTCTGCCCTGAGCCTGTGACATTGGCACTGTGTCCTCCCCACCTGGTGCAGTGGAGCCAGGCAGGTTTGAGCTACCATGACGTCTCCTCCACTGACTAGCTGTGTGAACTTAGGCAAGAGTCCCAGCCTCTCTGAGCCCCACGCCCCCTCTGTAGAGGCTGTTGTGCAGATTGTGAGGTAGTGTGCAATGCACCCAGTGCAGTGCCTGGCGCACACTAGTGCATCAGCCCAATAAATAAAGGCTTCTCCCCGTCATTATCAGGCATAACAATGGCATGGACAGTGTGGCACTCAGCATCACTGCGTAGTTACCTCAGTGCTGAAGGGGCCAAAACTGGGTGGAGGTCAACAGAAGACAGAATTCACATCAGTCTAAGAAAGAAATGTGTAACAGCCACAATGGAAAAGGTCACATCAAAAACACAGGAATGGGCTTCCTGTCCCTGGAAGTACTCAAGCAAAGCCTGGGTAATAGCCTAATTGTTGGAAAGGGAATGCGGGAATTTGGGGAAGATCAGACTAAGTGGCCCTGAAGGTCACTGCTGACCAGGATTCCCACTGTGAAGGGCCTCTGGCAGCCTCTGTATTGAAAAAACTGTGTACTGTTTGCTGTGGATTGAATTGTGTCCCCCAAAGTCCCTGTATGAACAACTTAATCCCCATTGTGCCACTGTTAAGAAGGTGGGAAATCCTGTTATGGTAAGTGAAAGGTGGAGCCTCAAAGAGCTGATTGGATTGTGAGGACTGTGCCCCGTGAGTGGGTTGATCCATTCTTGGAACAGTGGGAGAGGTTCTGGTGGCTTTAAAAGGACATCGAATGAGGTTAGTCTCTCTCCTGACTCTACCTTCCTCGCAATGCAATATCCTGCGTCACTGAAGTCACCACAGAAGGTGGCCCTCACCATAAGTGTTCTCTGGACTTTGGACTTAGCCTCTGAACTGTAAGTGTTAAATATAGTTTCTTTACAAATTAGCCAGTTTCAGGGTTTTTTTTAATAAGCAACAGAAACAGACTGCTGTGGATTGAATGTCCCTCCTCTACTCATTGAAGCTTAAATTGTGTCCCCCAAAGTTCCAGGTATTGAAAACTTGGCCCCACTGTGACAGTGTTGAGAGGGTGGGGAATCCTATGATGGTAATTGGCAAGTGGGGCCTTTAAGAGGTGATTGGATTGTAGGACCATGCAGTAGTGAATGGATTAATAATGGTGGTCACGGTCGTGGTTCTGAGGGCTTTAAAAGGAGGGCTGGCCCAGTGGCGCACTTGGTAGAGGGCGGCGCTCCCGCCGAGGGTTCGGGTCCCATATAGAGACCGGTCCGCTCACTGGTTGAGCGCAGTTCGGGCGCGACACCGAGGGTTGTCACGAAAAAAGACAAAAAGGAAAAATAAATAAATAAATAAATAAAAGGAGAGCACGCAAGGAGCTCTCTCTCTCTGCTCCACCATTTTCTGCCATGTGAGACCCCTGGGTCACTGCCACCACCCCTGAAACCCTCACCAGATGTGTTCCCTGGACTTCGGGCTTCCCAGCCTCTGAACCGTAAACAATAGATTTCATTTTCTTATAAATTACCCAGTTCCAGGTATTTTGTTATAAGCAACAGAAACAGACTAATACACTGCTGATGACCATTCTCTCACTATTCCAGGAAATCAGTTTTGTCTTTATCCTAGCTCTATCTGCTGTAGTGGGAAATGCCAGGTGTCCCAGCCATGGATAAAACTTCCTAGTAAAAAGAATCAGGACAGCGATACAAAGACACATAGAAGCCAGGAGTCCAGAGCACCCCATCTCATCCTGGACAAATCCTGCCCTTGGTTGGGCCCAAAGGATTTTCCTGCCTGCCCCACGCTGCCCCCACCCCACTTACCATATACCCAGCTGATGCAGATCACTTCAAACACCGAGAGGAAGAGCAGGCATATGCCGCTGGAAGCATAGTAATCAAAGAGCTGGAAGATATACATCCCGCCCTGTGGAGACAGGAGTGGAGCTGAGAGGCCTTGGCCAGTGGCGGGGTGGGACGTGCCCACTCTCAGCACGATGGCAAACACTCATTTGGAACACTGTCCTGCCCAGCCATGGGAACTCATACCTTGCATCTACGAGTTTTCCCTGCCTGCCTCTCACTCAATATCAAGACAATAATCTCTGACAATTGCAGGGTCATTGGGGGGCTGTGGTGGACACAGATTGTTTTGTCTGCCCATCATCCCATCTTCTGAACATTGACACCACCTCACCCTGCACTCTGTTTAGGTTGGGGTGTTGCTCTCTCCTTGCTCCAGGCCTGAATAGGAGTCGTGACCTGGACACTGCGGCCCTCTCTTTCCTTGGGGTAAGCCGGAAGCAGCAACAGCCTCCCTTAATATCACAGGAGGAAAACCTGCCTAAGAATGATGATGTTACTGGAGGGAAGGGGAGCTGGGAGACAGAGAGGCATATTCCTGACAGTATCACTAGAGCACCTGGATCCAACCATGCCTGAAACCAGCTGTCTCTAGGCTTTTCAGTTACCTGACCCAATAAATTCCCCCTTCTGCTTAAGCCCGTTTGTATTGGTTTCTGTCACCTGCAACCAAGACACCTAACTAATACAGGTAGATTCTATTGTGCAGTCCCTACAACCTCGCAGTGGGGGGGGGCAGGGCCACTGTGTTCACCCCCATTTAGTGGTAAGGAAAGTGTGGCTCTGAGAAAGGTCAGCAGTGTGCCCCATGGCTCCCTCGTCCTGCATCCTTGCCCAGAGGCCACCCACCCCGGCTCACCTCGGTGACCAGCAAGAGCCCTATCAGGTAGCACGTGACTGCAATGCCGAGGATAAGGAGCTCCCGCCGCCTGCTCTTCCGGAGCTGCCTGGGGAACATGTCCATGGAAGCCGTCACCAGGCACTCCATACAGACAAACTGTGGGCCAGGAGGGGAGCAGCGTGAGAGGGGTGTAAGGGCGGCTGTGGCCACCTGCCCTGGGACCCCGCCCTGGACTCCTCCCACCCCTTCTCCTGTGCTGATGCACAGGGGTGCAGGGAAGGCACAAAGGGCAGAATGGAGGGTGGCCTGGAATGAAGCCAGCTTGCCCTTGGCCACAACTCCACAACAAAGTGTCTGGTGGTGACGGTTGGAAGGGGGAGACATGTTCTGTCCCCAAGGCTGGGGGGCTGGGGCTGGACAGCTGGAGGAACACCTGGGAGGGAGCTCCAGGTGCGGGGAAGGCTCAGGCCTGGGAGAGCAAAGCAGGTGGCACCTTCACTGAAGAGGGTCTCAAGACCTGGGGTCACCCTACCAACCCCAAGGAAAAGCCCTGGACAGCAGCAGATTCAGAGTCACTGCCAGGGGGAAGAGAGTGAGGGGAAAGCAGTACTGGGACAAGCAGAAGCCTGCAAGAGGGTCACCAGGGTGGGGAGGGGACAGTGCGGGGCAGGGGTGGGAAGGGGCGTACCTGGCTGTCCAGCCCTAGGAATATGAGCATGATGAAGAAAAGGCAGGACCACAGCTGGGACAAGGGCATCATAGTCACAGCCTTGGGGAATGCGATGAAGGCCAGACCAGGACCTGCAGGCACACAGCACAGTCAGGTGAGCTCTGGGGTTCTCGCTGCCCTTGGGGAAGAGGCCCCTCTCCAAGCACTGTGTGCATGTGTGCGTGTGCACATGTGTGTGCATGTGCTTCAAGAGGGCAAAGTGATTCCATCCATTATTCCACTCCTCCCAGGTTCTGGGGAGCACAACATCTATCCATCTGTCCAGCCATCCATGCATGCAACTGTTGGTCCATCCATCCATCCATTGCCCTCTGCTCCTTCCTCCCATGCTCATGGAAGCCCTGCTTTGTGCCAGGCACTGCCCCAAATGCTGAAAGGCTCATATTAACCAGGTTCTAGGACTCCAGCCTCTTTCCGTAGGAAAGAACTGTGCTCTTTGACTCTCCTTCCCCTGGGTCCCAGAGAGCAAGGTAGCACCTACCTGACTCAGCCACTTTAGAAATGGGCACCCCCTGTTCTTGGGACATAAAGCCCAGGATGGAGAAGACGACAAACCCAGCTGCAAAGCTGGTGGCACTGTTCAGGAAGCAGAGGGCGATGGAGTCCCTGTGGGGGTGGGGTAAGTGTGGACAAAAACGGGAAGGAAACAGGAGAGGAAGAGAGAAAGAAAGAAATCGATTAGGGAGGAGAGCTCAAAAGACAGTAAGAGGGTAAAGAAGAGATACAAGAGGAAAGTAAAAGAGAAACACCAAGGAGAAGAGAAACGGAAGAGAGAATGGGAAGAAAGATAAGGGGAGAAAAAGACAAACATCGGGTATCAGAAGACGACAGTAAGGTGAGAGAGAAAAGAGCGGAAGAAGGAAATTTAATCTGGGAAATGAACTCACAATGTCAGTATGACACAACTTGTAACTCTCTGATAATAAGTAAGGAAGGCCAGGGCCCTGTGACTTGTGTCTTGGTCCTGGAGCCCACCCCCAGGACCCCAGCCCTCCTTAGATCACAAAGAGGCCAGGGTCACCCCACTAAGCCCACCCAGCTCTCACCTGTAGCAGTTGTTGTGATACTTGTTGTAGCTGCCCAGGGCTGTCAGGCACCCCTGGCAGATGGCAAAGGAGAAGAAGATCTGGGTGCCCGCGTCCATCCACACCTACAGAAGACCCCAGGAAAGTGGTAGACAGAGGGACGGGGGGAGCCCGCCAGGGCCTGGAGCCAGGGAGATCAGAGACTCAAACCCATCACCCCGCAGCACCAGCCTGGCCCCCTGGTGTTGGCTGAGAGTGTCACGCCTATGTCCCAACTCTCCATTAGCACGTCTTCCCCTTTCTCAATCGTGTTCTCCTCACAGGCAGAGCTCATTCTCAGTTTGGTTCTGTAGGTACTTAGTAAGCACCAAATCCGTATGTTTCACTTGAATGTCTCAGGTCTAGGCTCATCTGCAAGGCACAGCTAAGAGTCACTTGTCCTCATTCAACTAGTGTGTGTGTGTGTGTGTGTGTGTGTGTGTGTGTGTGTGTGTGTGTGTGTGTAGTGCCTTAGGCAGGCAGCTATGACCTGGGGGCAAAGAAATCACTTCATTACAATATAAAGGAAAGAACCACCAGGACTTCACGGGATGGGGGGGCGGCAAAAAATGTGTTCAGACAAATCCTAGAGGACGAAATACAAATGGTCAATAAAAAAAGTGGGGAAAGGTCAAACCTCCTCAATAGTAAAAAAAAATTAAATTAAAACAACAAATTATAATGAAATCTCGCAAGGGCCCTGCAGAAAGAAGGGTGTCCCTGAACACTGGTGGAGAAGGTCTACATTTCTCTAAAGCCAGTTTACATAAAACGTTCATCACCTACATGTCCAAGAACAGGGTGGGCTCTACGAGGACAGGAAGCCTTGTCTGTTTCATCCACTGACCTATCCCCAGCACCAGAACAGCACTTAATGGGTCCTCAGTACATTTCTGTTGCATGCATGAGGGAATGATGGATGGGTGGAGGAAATATTGTACAAGTGTTAAAAAAGACATTTACAGGTGAATGTAGTAGCATGGAAAATGCTGACAATATAACTTAAGTGAAAAAAGGATATATGTCTCTCTAAATATGATTAACTGTGTTAAAACACACACACACCACCTGGAAAAAAAGTTGGAAGGAGATATACTAAAATGCTAACAGAGAGTGTATCTGAGTGATGGACTATAAGAAAATTTTAGTTCCTTTTTCATAGTTTTCTTCCCAGATCGTCTAATTTTTCTCTAATGGTGATCTATGAAACAAAGGAAAAAGCAATAAAGACTTTCAAAAGCACAGTCCTGGTTTTGGGTGGGAGACACCTGGGCAAACGGTCCGCAGCACAGTGCCCACCTGGGGGTCCTTGAGGCGGAACAAATCCGGCTTCAGGTAATAGACGATGCCCTCGTAGGCTCCGGGAAGCGTGACGCCACGGATCAGCAGGATGACAAGCATCAGGTAGGGAAAGGTGGCCGTGAAGTAAACAACCTGGAGGGGAGCAGGCCACGCTCACTGCTGGCAGGGCCACAGCAGCCGGAGGAGACAGGAGTCCCCGGTGGGCTCCCGCTACCCCTCCCCAGACAGGCAGCGCACATTGCACGGGGCTCCCCCAGCTATCCCATATCTTAGAGACGCTGCGAGGGGCGAGCACGTGAGAGCTTGCACCCCTTCCTTCACGTGTTCCAGCGGGTCTTGCTCTCCCCAGCAGAGCGTGAGACACATTGACAGGGGGGAGGCGGGGGAGCGGAAGAAGGGGAGGGAGGGGTACAAGTTTCCAGCCCATAACTTTTCTAAGACTATGTTTAAATCCAGGATGTGATCTCCTTTCATACCTTATCATGGCTGTTCTCCCCATGCCCCCTGGTGAGGGCAGAACTGCCCCTCGCCATGGGGAGGGTGACCAGATTTGTGCAGTGATCTGTGGGGAAATTCACGCTGTACTTTTCCAGGCTTACGGTTGGGGGAGCAGCAGTGACCTGAGCTCTGGGATCCTGAAAACACTCAAAGGGCATTCCATTCTGCCCGCGACCAAGCTCAGCTCCTTCCCTGAGGTGGCGGCACTGTGCTATCATTACTGCTTCTACCATATTTACCATTGCCATTACTATTACAATAATCCAGGGAAGGGGAAGCTGCTGCAGAAACAGCCTAAATGTATGGCCAATCAGAGAAGCCAGTACCCTGTCCATTCCTGGCTTTAAAAAAGCATCGAGCATTCGTCTCAGATTCTCTAGGCTGGAAATAATGCTGAAATCTGGATTCTCTCTATATAGCAAGCCCACTGCTGTCCAATCTTGGTTTGAACCCCTTCAGTGACTGGAAACTCATGACCTCAACTACAGTTCTGTTTGCTAGTACATACTAAAAATTGTCTTGATATGTTGTTAAATGCAAGTAAGTCACGAGAGTGTGTAATCCTAATTATGTAATACACACACATTATGAATGAATACCCTCATACATACATAAAATAAACTACAAGGCAATACAGCAGAAGTTAGAAATTTGCAGATCCAGGACCAGCCCTTGGCTCACTTGGTAGAGTGCGGTGCTGCTAACACCAAGGCTACAGGTTCGGATCCCATATAGGGATGGCCGGTTAGCTCACTTGGGAGAGCATGGTGCTGACAACACCAAGTCAAGGGTTAGGATCCCATTACCTGTTATCTTTTAAAAAACAAACAAAAAAGAAATTAGCAGATCCAACCTGCCATCACATTGATGGCTCATACAGTGATTAGCTCAAACAGTGGGACTTTCATGGTCTTTATTTTGCTCTGAATATTACTTATGCAATCAGGTCTTTTGAAGTCATTGAAAAAGAATGTCCTTGTATTGAGCTAACCTCTGCCTTCCTATGACTTCTGTTCTCACCATGCATCTCCCATAAAAGACTAAGAAAGAATAGTTTCTTAGTAGAGAAAAATTGGTTCTCCAGAGGGACCCACAGAGAGCTTACCAGGAGCTAGAACACCTCACCTTGCCTGTGGACTTGACCCCCTTCCAGATGCAGAAGTAGCAGATGATCCAGGCCAGCAGGAGGCATAGGGCCAGCTCCCAGCGCAGGGCCCCCAGGTCGTGGATACCCACTGTGATGCCCAGAACCCGTCTCCTGATGGATTGGGAAAAATAGATAACCAGGTGAGAGGATAAAAGGGACAATTTTCCTCTGTCACCAAGTCTCCTGATTCTTAGAGCTGACCCCACAGATCTCATTTTCCAGGATTTCCCCATCCCCGTGGCCTGCCATGTTCCCACCTGTGGTCTGTGTGCCCAGGCTGTTAGAAGACCAAATCATTGTAATCCCATAGGTATCTTTGTCTTTCTAACTCATCCAGATTTATCTGTTGTACAGAGATAGAGAGAGAGAGAGGTGAGGAATGCATGAATGAGTGTATGGAGAGTAGATATTTATACATGCTGGCTGGTGAGCAGTACATGGGTATCAAGCGGAGGGGCTGAATGTGTGTTACTAATCTAAAGATGTGGGGGGTGATGGAAATGTGCGTGCATCTGCGGTTTGGATAACCGTGAGGGTGCACATGTGAAGGCATGTGGGGTAAGGTCAGTGTGAGGGTACAGGGGGACTTGTGTGAGGATGTAGGTGGACACGTGTGGCTGTGAAGGTGCATGTAGTTGTGTAGGAAGGTGAATGTGTGAGTGGAGGGTTTGCCCATTTCTGTGGTATAAATACTCCCACCTTGGCTGATTTCAAGCTACCAACATGGCATCCCTGAACATAAGACTGGGAAGAGATGTGCACGGCCAGCTCTCCTAAGGCTGTGGAGGCTGTTGGCAGCACACGGCTGGGTGTGTGCAGGTGAGGGCAGATGTGGAAGTGGAGGTGGACGTGCATGAGTACGTAAGTTGATAGGGATCAATGTGAGTCCAGGTGGACACACATGGTTTGTGGTAAGTGTGAGGTGTAGCTGGACAAGGGTGGGTAGAGGTGTGTTCCTTCACCCCTCAGTGACGTGTGGGCTGGGGCGGGGGTAGGAGGTTTGGTAAGTGCTGGAAAGCATGCACAGAGAGTCTTAAACTTGCACCCCAGGCATTCAAACTTGCACAGCTCGGACATCCAGATTCCCTCTGCTTGGATCCCCCTAGCAAGTGGCAACCAGGCCCAGCACCTACTCCCAGAATTCCATGACAGGTGAGGTGAAGTTCTCAGAGGGGGTCACTGTCCTGGATCCCGAGTGGTTCAGAAAGTCCATGCAGTGCTCTGTTAGGGACAAGATGGGGAGAGACACCCTCATACCCGAGTCTCCCCGAACCTCTGGCCTTGCAGCCTTGTGGTCCCCACCATCCCTAGTTCCAAGAGCTTCCTGGGGAGCCCCCACTCTCCAGAGTGCCAGGAGTTGGCTGCTCAGGTGGCTTGCACTTGCCGTGGCTCCTGTTCCCATGGATCTGGCTGCTCATCTGGCCACCCTGCCAACCTCTGAAATGATCCAGACTCCAGACCCACTCTGCCCCACAGACGTGGCCCGCATACACAGCCATCTCCTAACTTGCCTGCTGTGTCACCCCCGCCTCCCCATTCTACAGATAAAAGGACTGAGTCTGCATGCCCGCCCCTCTTCTGCCTCGAACACCATCCACACCGTGGACTCTTTCTCCTCCTTCAGGCCTCAGCTGGCACTGCTACCCGCTTGCTCTAGTTACTGTGCTCTCTCTTTCACCCACACGATTTGTAGTTGTCTGTTAATTTGTCTGTTTCTGCCTCTAGACTGTAAACCGTGAGGGCTGGGTCTGTGTTGCTTTTGCTCAGCCTCAGATTGATCTCTGGCACTTGGCACAGTATTTGGCACACTGTATGTGCCCAGTAAATATTTGCTAAATGAATGAGCGAGTAATGATAACTCCTTGCAGTTGTATCAGACAGTCCCACTGGGTTCTCACAACCACACTGGGTCCTGGTGGCTGGTCGAAGGTCCTGCAGAAGAGTCAGCCAGCAGAACAGGCACCAGAGCCCATGCACTTGACTTTAAGGAAGCTCGGCCATATGCTCTGTCACTATTTGGCTATCAATAGCCACCACGGCCCAGCCAATAGGGAGAGGCCCTATCCAGGGGCTGAAATGATGGATACCTGTGTTCCAGGCATTGGTGCAGGTCATCCAGGGCAACTCAGAGGTGAAGGAGCTGAACAGGTAGAAGAGGGCCCAGGCGAGGATGATGATGTAGTAGACATTCAAGTAGGACTCAATGACCACAGAGGCCAGACCAATGCCTTCCGCAGTGACGGTGCCGTGGGGAGCAACAGGAGAATCCAAGAGACCAACGTTAGCCGAAAAAGTCAGATATAAGCTGCCAGTGCTGGCCACAAGCATATGAGTGCTACACAAAGAGAACCCCTGAGAAGCCATTCACAGCATATTTTTTCTTTGTCTTTTTTTGTGTCCGGCAACGGATCGCAACCCTCAGTGTTGCGCCCGTAAGGGACCGGGACCGGCAACGGGATCGCAACCCTCAGTGTTGTGCCCGCACCTCGCTCAGCCAGTGAGCGGAACCGGTCTGTAGGTGGGATCTGAACCCTCGGCGGGAGCGCCGCCGCGCTCCCAAGCGGCGCACTGTAGCAGTGCGCCACCGGGCCGGCCCCCACAGCATATTTTTTCTAAGTAAGAAAAGCAGTTTACAGAATACGGTCGTCTGTGGGTTTAATGTCCCCCTGAAGCTTGATTCCCGTTGTAACAGTGTTGGCAAATCAGACTATGGCGACGTTGAAAGATGGGGCCTTTAAGAGGTGATTGGATCATGATGACTATGCCCTTGTAAGTGGATTAATCCATTCATGGAGTAATGGATTAATGGCTTAGTGGGTTGTCACGGGAGTGGCACTAGTGGCTTTATAAGGACAGCAAGTGAGCACGTTAGAGAGCTCTTGTCATCCTTGCCATGTGACACCTTGCATCGCAAGGGGACCCCGTAGAGAGTTCCCACCCAGAATAAAGCCTTCACCAGATGTGTTCCCTGGACCATGGACTGTCCAGCCTCCCAAACTGTAAGAAACAAATTTCATT
The DNA here is from genome assembly GCF_000696425.1 of Galeopterus variegatus. NCBI lineage: Eukaryota > Metazoa > Chordata > Mammalia > Dermoptera > Cynocephalidae > Galeopterus > Galeopterus variegatus. The sequence goes on along the minus strand of NW_007726181.1, from coordinate 842,534 downwards.
TCTTTATAAATTACCCAGTTGCAAGTATTCTGTTATAAACAACAGAAAATGGACTCATACACTGTCCCATGCATTCTCCCAGTTTTTAAATTTATATTTGAAGTTTTTTTTTCCCCCCATGGGAAAAACTGGAAGAATCTTCACCCAAAAGTTAACCAGTGGTTCTCTAGGTGATAGGATTTTAGCTCACTTTTTCAAGATTTTTTTCTCTTTGCCTATCTGTATTTTGTAGGGTTTTTTTTATTGCAATTCTGTATTACTTGTAAAATCAAAGGGAGCAGAAAGTAAAGAAGTAAGTAGGAAAACTTGGTAAGAATCATCCCAAAATAGGAGCAAAACCAAGAAACCAGTGAGGAAGAGAGAAGGGGTCCCCGCAGCAGGAGCCCTGGAGCCTGAGTCAGCATCAAATGCCATCTCACCAGGAGCAAGGAGCAAGCGTGTCAGCAGAGGTGGGGACCTCGTGCTTCTGTGTTAGCACTTACGGTGAGGTCTTGTGGTTAGTGCGGTGGGAGGGCGCGAGGGGAGGAGGACTTGCGGGCACGCGCGTGTGCACACCCCCATCCACATTCTACAGAAGGAGAATCTTTACCACTGTCATTTTAAAAGTAGCATGTTGCCAGGTGGCTTGCTAGACCTGCGGTGTGAAGGCCAACTGGGGAGGGGGTGGGGGCAGGGGCTCCCTGGGGTTAGAGCCCTCCTTGCCCCTCCCCACCCTCTTCCCACCCTGCTTGCACTAGTTCCCGAGAGCAGAGGCTGCATCCTGGTTGTCTCTCGTTAGTCGATGCTCAATAATTATTTAATGAAAGACTCTGGGCTGTTCAAGAACAACCCACCAGCCTGAGAGCTGGTTGAAAAATCAATGCTGCCTGTGCATAAACCGTCCCTTTGCTAGGCGATCCCACTCTGGCGAAGGATGGGTTTTTCCTGCATGGTGGTCTCCCTGAAGTGTCTGTGGCTAGGGCATCGGGGAGGGGAGGTGGCTGGGTCTGCTGATAGCAGGAGAATGGGTGGCTGTCTGGCCGGTGGGGTATTTAATAGAGCATGCACACACAGACATCCACAAAAACACACAAGCGGCCACTGTGCTGGCCGCCAGAACGTGCTGTGCTACCTCGGCCTGCCTGAACAGGGCTGGGGTCAGCCCCATAAACACCGTGGACCCGGGAGGAGGGGAGGAGCCAGGCCCGGGGCAAGCGATTCTGGTGGTGCTGGCAGAGAGGGGCAGGCGGAGAGGGGCAGGCGGCTGTCAGGGGCTTAGCAGCTGGTAGCTGTGTAACTGAGGAGGGAGGTGCGGGTGAGGGCAGGATGTGTTTCTCGTTGCACTTGCATGCGTCCTGGGTGGGAGCGGGACAGGCAGTTAGGCTAGCAGAGAGCAGGCAGGAAGTGGCCTGGACATCCACCAACACAGGTGCACACACCTTGAGTAGGCCTCTCCCTGAGGCCCAGGCCCCAGGGAAGAAGAGCAGTCTCCCCTCCCCCATCCAGTGCCCTGTTTGCTCAGCCTGTCCATGGCACTCCATGGGATAGGAAGTCTGTGCATTCCAGAGAGGCCAACCCAAGCTGATCAAGAGCTTTCTTGGACCTACGGATAGGACACAGCTGGGTGGGACACTGACACTATTGCTGGGGTCCAGAGCAGAACACCAGGAAACTGTGTCCTGGCTGAGGCCACAGCACTCCTGGAGCACCCAGAACTTGTGAGCAGAAACACGATGGGCCAAGCTTCACTCTGATGCCCCACGAGGCAGGGGCACCACACTGGCCTTGCCTGTGGTGCAAGGCAGTAGACGGGTTCCCAGCCTGCTGAAGAGCCAGCTTTTTCCCCACGTGCTCACCTCTATCAGGCCCACTTGGTTTGGCCCCTGCCTGGGGGAAGCCCAGATAGTCTAGCCCCTGGGGCTCCCTTAGGGACTGCTGTGAGGGAAAGGGTCCATTTTTAATACACGAGGAACCTCTCAGGGACAAGGAGACCCCATGGGTTTCTCACTGGCCCCCAGGGGACTGGCCAATCAACTAAAGAGGGGTTAGGGAAGGACCCCCCAAGCTGCTCCCATTAGTGCCAACAGACCCATGCAGAGAGAAGCAGCAGCTGTCCCTGATACAGTCAAGAGGGAAAAAGCATGGGCTTTCAGCTCAGGTAGACCTGGGTTCAAATACAAATGACCTCATCCTCCTCATCTGCAAAATGAGGTTAATAGTTATTGGAAGATTAGGTGAGAAATTGCATGTAAAGTGCTAACATGAGCCTGACACACAGTAGGGCTCAATAGATGTTAGATATCACCACCGTCGTCATTACGATTATTATACACTTCGGAGGCCCATCTGGAGCCACGCCATACACTCAGAAACACATTTTCCATAAAGTTAATGAAGATTAACTTCACTTGCAGGGACCGCCTTCTAAGTCTGTGCACCTAATTTTGTATTTGTAATTTTGTATGCCTTTTCTTGAAGAGCATCCTCCTCCCCAAGTTTTAGAAGCTCTGGGCCCTAGAAATCCTGATCATGCACTTCACAGAGGACAAGAGTGGATGAATGAATGGGGCAGTGAACAGGTAAGGAGCCGGAGGGGAACCCTGGAGGGATGTCGGGAAGATGCTGGCCCCATGGATAGGAACGGGGGGTGCTCACCCTGGAAGAGGGGACAGATCTTCCTCCAGGCCGTGACGCTCCCTTGGCTGGTATACTGGCCCAACGCCACCTCCAAGAAGAACACGGGGATGCCGCACGTGAAGAAGAAGATAAAGTATGGGATGAGGAAGGCTCCTGGAGAGGAGGGGAGAGGCCAGGCTGAGCCACACCCCACCTCTTCCCCAGCCTTGCTCCTGCAGCCCGAGGCCCTTCCCAGAGACCTGTCCTCCAGCCCCCGTCCCCGCCTCCTTCCTCACACCCCCCAAGGACTCAAGCCAGCTTCCTCCTGTTCCCGTGCTCTCAGGGCAGGTATAGGCGGAAATGTTCTGATCTGAACCCTGTGTGGAGCTGGAAAGGCCTTCGAAGGGAAAGGAAGGAGAATTTAGGTGGAAATCCTAATATACGCACTGTTTACTTTCTTAGTGTCCTTTACAGATCTAGTCAGTGTATCATCTTTGGAACAAAAACATATTTATTATTTGAGATGCTTATTAAATTATCAAGTTTGGTACATTTTAGAGAAAAAAAAAAAAAAAAACCTTGGAAATATTATTTTCCCACAGTAGTTTTCAGAGGGTTTTTTCCCCTCCATCAGGCCCTGATCTGAACCGAGCTCCTAGCAGAGAAGGCCGTCATGTAATGCAGGTGCTGACATGTAGGCACCAGAGAGAGGCCAGGCCTGGAACACATCCAGCAAATTGTACAAGAATGGAATCTGAAGACGACTCTAATCCCAGGGCACCCACTGTAGTAGCAGTCACCCCACCTCGGAAGGCCATCTATGGTGAATGGATTATTGCTTATTGTACAGTATTAGCACTTAGTCATTTGGTGCTTACTGTATGTCGGGCACTCTTCTAAATGCTTCACCAATATCAAAATCCTCACAAAACAACCTCTCACGGAGCAGGTACTATTGTTATCCCCTGTTGCCAGATGAGAAAACTAAGGCCAGTTTAAAGATGCAAAACCTGAGGCACGAATGAGGAGATTGAGGCACAAACCCAGGTGGTCTGATCCTGAGTCTGTGCTCTTAAACAGCACATTATAGTGCTTCTGAAGTAATCCTTATTATTTTGTAGAAAAAATAGAAAGCACAAAGGGAAAGAAACATGCATTGTGTATCCTTCCAAATTTCTTCTAAGCACACACACGTATATTTCATTTTTGCAAAAACGAGGACCTACTATATATTATTCGATAATGATTTTAAAAATTTATATCATGAACCTCTTCCTATCAATAAATATATGTCTACATCACTTTTGATGGCTGTCTAGTATTCCACCACGTGCATCTGTCCTGGTGGCTTCATGAGCACCTCAGCACTGGACTTCCTGCTGTTTCATTAGAAGCACCGCCGCGATGAAGACCACAGCCCACATCCTTGTGTGCTTGTCTGATCTGCTCCTTTGTGCACATTTCCAATGGACGAATTGCTGGGTCAAAAAGTACTCACTTTTTTTTTTTTTTGCTTCGTGTGTGTGTGTTAAAATATACGTAACATAAACCATTTTAACCAGTTTTAAGTGTACAATTCAGTGGCATTAAGAACATTCACAGTGTTGTGCAACCATCCCCACCATCCATCTCCTGGATTTTTCTACATCCCATACTGAAACTCTGCACCCATTAAACACTAACTCCCATTCCCTTCTCCTCCAGCCCCTGGCAGCCACGATCCTACTTCCTGTCTCTATGAATCTGCCTATTTTAGATACCTCGTGTAAGTAGAATCATGTAGTATTTATCTGGCTTATTTCACTTAGCATGTCTTCGAGATTCATCCGTGTTGGAGCATGTATCAGAGTTTTCTTCTTTTTTAAGGCTGAATGATATTCCCTTGTAGGTACACACATTTTGTTTGTCCATTCATCTGGTGACAGACATTTGGGTTGTTTCCCCCTTTGGGATATGCACATTTTTTAAAGGTCTTTGATATGCATTTCCAAATTGCCTTCCAAAACTCTGGTACCCATCTGTACAGCATGTGAGCAATAGCAATCCGTGAGAGTAAAGGAGGAGGATTTCTTTCTTCTGGACCCTAGGGAGCCACAGCAAGCCGATAACTCTCCACTGAGTCCTGAAGTCCTTTTTAACCCCATGCCTGCCTTTCCAAATACCAGAGTAATACGAGAGCATTGGTAAACCCAGTGCCAATAACACCACTGACTCTTCTGAGTTGCTTGGATGGTCACAGGGGCTACGCTGAGGGGCAGTGTTCAGAAGGGACATGGCTAGAGGACTCCCCCACAGGGCACTTTACAGGAAGTCTCTGGGGGCTTGTGGCCCACAGGGCCCCTTCCCACCAGCAATATGGAGGTCCTTCCCTCTGATAAAGGAAATGGCTTCAGTTCTGTCCTGGGAATGTGGACCTGTGCCCACAGAAGAGGGGGTGACATCAGGAGGCCTGGAGCTGGGCCTCCCTCAGGCTGAGTACACCGGAGAGGGCAGCACCAGGCCTGGACCTCAGGGGGGCAGGGGAGGAGGCAGGTTCTGGATCAAGTATAGGGGCACCCTCCATTCTTGGCTTTTCCCTGGGTATCCCCCACACTAACACTGTAGATGCCTTCCCCTCAGATTAACTTCTCAGAACCCCTGCTTTGGGAAGTCAACCTCGTCTCCAGTCCTCTCGGTGTCTGCCCAGGCTATGCACACAAGCAGCCTGATGATGTTCCACAGAAATCTTTGCAGATGGGGTGACTTGAAGCTTGTGGTTAATATAAAATGTCCCTCCCTCTGCTCCAAGCTACACCTTTTATCAATGCCAAGCACTCTTTCCTGAACCACTGACAATCTGGACTATCAGAATTACATAAAGTTCTCTTTGAGGAGAACCACTTCTTATAGATAATCTAGTTTAGTGACTCTATTCTTTTTCATAACCAAAGACCTTGTTAGACTAATAACCTTAATATTATTTTTGTCTCTTTTAAAAGATTTTTCTCTACAGAACTGTTTAATTATGAATTAATCAAACTGTTTAATTAATAACCAGTTAATTTCCCTGAATATATTAACAAAAATCCCATTTAACTGCCAATCAGGGCTTATGGTCAGCTTGAGATAAACCCTGTTCCCACAATGAGTTAGTACAATTCCAGCCTAAAGAAAAAAACTGACACTTGGGTTAGTCTGTGACATCGTGTTCCCACATAAATCCATTATTAGGTTGTCCAAAACTAATTCCTGGCCCTTTTTCGCTACCTTTCTAGACCCCCAAAGACCAGCGACCCCAGATTGGGACCCCAGACCTCATTTGGCCCCCTCGTGTTAAAGATGAAGGAGAGGAAACAGCGGGATGGCAGCGTGTCTTTCCCAGTGGGTAGGTTGGGACAGAGCTGCAGTGAGAACGCAAGTGACAGAGGTGTAATGCCACCTGCTTGGCCCTGCCACCTCACAGACGACCTGGGCTCAGCCTTCACCGTCCCATGGCGTCATGGTGCTCACCTTGCCCTCCACCCCACCCCTCAGCCAGGACAGAGGCAGGGCAGCCACCGGAACCTGAAGCCCTTCAGGTCCCCTGTCCTCCTCTACGATATGAGGCTTAGACGAGCTCATCTTTAGCTGTAGCTCTAACACCTCTATGTCCGTGAAATTGTGGCCTGGGACAAAGAGATAAATCCCCAGCCCTACCACTTCTCCCTGCCTCCCCAAGCCTCTGGCCCAGTGCCTGTCTCCCACTCCCAGTCCAGGCACCATAACTCTGACCCACCCAAAAAGCCCCATTTCTATTTCTTTGGACTTATTGGTTCAAGCAATTTGCAGTGATAAGTTTCAAAACACATAGCAAGATACACAGTAGATACTCTGCAAATATTTGTGAAATTAAAAATAGTGTGTAGAAAGATTTTCTAAACAGTAGTTATCTATAAATATGAGTGTTTCTTCCTATTACCTTCCTGGAATGTTTCTAAAATTTACAACGAACGTATATTATTTCCACAAGAAGAATAGAGGTAATTTCAAGGGACAAAAATGAATCTGAGCAGTCACAAAGGACCACATATTGAATGATTCTATTTATATGAAATATTCTGAATAGATGGATCCATAGAGAAGGCAGCATATTTGTGGCTGCCCAGGGCTAACAGGGAGAGGGGATGGGGAGTCACTGCTAATGGGGACATGGTTTGTTTGGGGGTGATTAAAATGTTCTAAAATTGATTGTGGAGATGATTGCATAATTCTGTGAAAATACAAAAAAACCACTGAATTGTACATTTTAAAAAATGAATCTGGGGCCAGCCCGGTGGCACACTGGAGAGTGCACTGCTTGGGAGTGTGGTGGTGCTCCCGCCGAGGGTTCGGATCCCATGTGGAGACCGGTTCCCACTCACTGGCTGAGCACGGTGCGGGCGCGACACAGAGGGTTGCGATCCCGTTACCGGTCAGTAAAAAAGACAAAAAGGAAAAAAAAAAATGAATCTGGCCTCTCCCCACCATGACCCTGCTAATTTTTACTACCAGTACTGAAAAATAATAAAATTATGTTTCTTTAATTTGAAAAAATCATAGACATCATTTCTCTGATCAAAATTCTTCAGTGGTTCTCATCTCACTCTGATCAGAGCTTACGAGAGCTGACCTGTTACCTCTCCCATCTCAGCCCCTGCTCGCTCCCTCCCCCAGCCGCCCAGCCCTCAGCCCCCCAGCCGCCCAACCCCCCAGCCTCCCAACACCCCCAGCCCTCAGTCCCCCAGTCC